>NC_139718.1:9625459-9675459 GCF_964188405.1 Protomyctophum parallelum
AAACTCTCCACTGAAATAAACAGAAACATATGCCTGCTACATATGTTCCTCGCCTCTTTATTTAGCCCGTTCTATATAGCAACACAGCAAACAAGCGTGTTTTCATAAGAGAGAGAGAGAGAGAGAGAGAGAGAAAGACACATGGGTAAATTGTATAACTGTTATAAACCAAGACTTGGGGACGACAGATATAGGAAAGTAAAGACTGAAAGTGTTCGTAGCACAGATGCACCCTCTCTCTCTCACACACACACACACACACACACACACACACACACACACACACACACACACACACACACACACACACACACACACACACACACACACACACACACACACACACACACACACACACACACACACACACACACACACACACACACACACACACACACACACACACACACACACACACACACAAACTATCTCTTGTGCTTGTGGGTATACTGCAGATCCTGCTATTCTTGTAGGTTTGTTAATTGTTTGTCACCCACCAGGTGCCATCTGTCTGTAGTCCCATAGTCCCCGAGCCATGTGGGCAGGCCTGCCTGGCGCCTGCCAACGTCACTGACCTGCAGCAACCATCCACACCTCCGTCGCACACCTCCTGATCCGTCTGGGATAAATAGCTTCTCCCTCAACTTCTGTGCTGCCATGGCGGCTTCCCAATCTGTCCTGTGTTAGAGGGGAAGAGAGGAGGAGAGAGAGGATATGGGGGGAGTGGATAAGAGAAAGAGATATGGGATCAGAAAGATGGGTATTCAACCATTCATGGATGGATTGGTTGTGCCTTAAAGGTAGTGTAAGTCAGGGGTTCTCAACGTGTTTGGCCGGGGGACCCCCGGAAATGCTTTGGCAATGTCATCGGGACCCCCGCCCCGCCCCCTCCCGACCCCCAATATGAATTGACTGCTACAATAACCTTAATAATAGAGACAATACACCATTAATAAATACTGAAACCAGATACATTCATTAGGGAAGGTGTATGCATGTACTATATGTAAACTCTTCATTTCCATTTTGGTGTTTGTTCAGTAACAGAGGTCTCCCTGTCTCTCCATCTCTTTAATAAACAGAAAAGGAAATTCAGGTAGGTGACAAGATTTCAGCCAATCAGGAGAGAGTAGCTATTTATGAGCTTACTTTTTATAGTGTTCCAGTTCCAATTGACCTACAGCTAAGCCCCTCCCCAAACTGCTATGGTCCAATCACAGCTAAGCATAACATGGTAAACGGTGCATTTATAAAGCGCCTTTATCCAAGGCGCTTTACATAGATTGTGCATTACATTCACCCATTCACACACACATTCATACACCGATGGCGACGGAAACCATGGAATTAAGGCACCAACCAGCACATCAGGAGCAATTAGGGGTTCAGAGTCTTGCTCAAGGACACTTCGACGCTAACTCTGGGGGAGCCCGGTTTCGAACTGGCAACCTTGCGGTTACCACCCGGTCACTCTACCCCTGAGCCACCACCACCGGTTAGACAGACCTCTCCACCAATAGTTTTCTTTTAAAAATAAATGTCACACATATTTTTCTAGTGCATGTGGCAGGCCTTGTTGACGGATTTGGAAGAGATTTTAAAGGTCTGGTTCCAAAAATGAACCAGTATTGAATGTGTAAAACCCATGATATTTACATTGGAATGAATGAGCCTGGCTGGAAAGTGTCCAAGTTGGAGTGTCCGAGTGGGAGAGGGCAGGGGTTAGCTAAAGGTGAATTGTGCTCATTCCTTTGCGGCATAGACAATTCCACTTGTATAATACAGGTTTAATGTTTGTTTTTAATTTAATGTTTGTTTTTAAAAACGCCATTGACAATGAAGGGAACATTCACGTCATATTGTCCCTCATTATGTCATATTGTCTCTTTATTGTTAATGGTATTTAATGTTTGTGTTGGCACCGTTTGTTTTACATCACCATTACATCACCTAATCAACATGAGGTAGACTTTATTAGCGTCCCTCACTTCACACAGGTGTGATTTTTATGAAACAAACACTTTGAGGATATAGAAAGAGGATCATTCAAGCTTTCCGTACAGTTGCAATGTTGGTGAGTTTGACGTTGTGTACTACAATCAGATAGGACTTTTATGTTTGGATGAATGGGCTGTCTATGGGAAGTTGCACCCTGTTAGCACCTTGCCATTAACGTATGGTAAGATGGCCATGGTCTGCATGTGGTCCATGGCATTTAATGTTTGCCGTTAGGACAAAATAGCCAATTTGCTCGTCTACATATGATGTAAAGTCTCCATTCATTGTCAAAGAGCCTTGTGGTCTCTGTCTGTGCAGCTCCCATACCAGCTATATAAATGCTATATAAATGGTGAATTTATATGGGGCCTTTATCCAAGGCGCTTTACAGGGATTGTGCATTGCATTCACCCATTCACACACACATTCATACACCGATGGCGGCGGAAACCATGCAAGGCACCAACTAGCACATCAGGAGCAATTAGGGGTTCAGTGTCTTGCTCAAGGACACTTCGACACCAACTCTGGGGGAGCCCGGGTTCGAACAGGCGACCTTGTGGTTACCACCCGGCCACTCTATACCCCTGAGCCACTGCCGACAAAATAGCTGATTTGCTTAGACACATATGACATAAATTCTCCATTCATTTTCAATGGGAATTTAACAATAATACATTTTTGCTCCTCTACATAAATTCTCCATTCATTGTCGATGGCATTTAATGTTTATGTTCGGACAAAAATCTACACTATAGCTGAATATAGGAGGGGCTAGATCCCCTAAAAAAAGGTATGCAATGAAACCGTTGTTTGTTGGATTACCCATCTCAGGAAATTGAACCCATTCAGGATGGGAACCCCGTTTGGTGTTTTAAGCATTATGTTACTTATACTTTAGCTATTGAAAAATAGCAGATCTACAAGCTCGCGTGGCACCGAGTGCATTTTGTAGAATCTAGTGTCAGGTCTAAATGGGTTAAAATACTCGAGCGATGACCTGGCCCCGTTGGGCCCTGGCCTACTTGGAACGATGCAAGTTGGAAATGTATGCCCACCCTGTTATTATGTCTGTGTCCCTTTTATGCCCATATATGGATATCTTTGTCAGGCATGCCCAAATATGGAGTCCATGCAGATGTCAAGAACAACAGGCTAGCTCCATATATGGAGATATAGGGGGTGATCAGGGCCAGATCCCAGGTAGAGGCTTTTGTGCTGGTTCTGGACAATGGTGTATACGACAGACTCGACAGCGGGCACTGCACTCCCTGTGGTGGTGGTGGTGGTGGGGAACGCGTCGAATTTGAAGTGGGTGGAGCGAACGGTTCTCGAGTTACGTGGATTACAGAAGTACATACGTACAGTACGTATACGCACAGAGACGCGGTGCATTTATAGATAGATACGATCTGCAAGTTGATTTGAATACATAATGAAATTAATTAAACCAAAATGTCTTGCTAGAACGACAGATGGAACATTAAGAGAGCAATTAAAAATGGGTGTGATTGTATACGTTGTGGTGGTTCAGCCGTCGTGGAGCAGAATAGCACAGATGCAGATAGTGTAGCCTACAGACCAGTGCTATATGCTAATGTATTAGGACTGACAAACCTATACAGTAAGTCCTGCACAAACACTAAGCCTGGTCCTCATGTTGCCCATAATGACTCAACACCACAGTGATACAGAGACGAGACAAAGAACACAAGATACTGTATACACAATAGACAAAGATTTGGGACACGTATGCCAGTGCAGAATGAGTAAATGCTGTAGGCAACGTACATCACGGGCATGCAAGGCACAGCACACAGACTGCACCTCCACTGCTTTAAGAGCCATTCTAACAAGCAAGGGAGGTCACCTTCACCTGGGCCTGATGTTGGGGGGCAGCTGTGTGTGCTGAAAAATGAGATCAGCTGCTTGCTCACCGGGACACATGCAGCAGTCTGGAACTACCCAGGGCCCAGTGTTGCGCGGCTAGCATACGGCGGCCCCGGCCGCTACAATAAAGACAAAGTGAGCAGCCCCGTCTCTCTCTCTCTCTCCCAGCCAGCCAGCCCGCCCGCCTGCGCCCGCCGTCCCGGGGCATGTTAGGTCACCTTGACGCCTGAGCCCGGTGAGGGGAGCCGCGCCCCGCTCCGGGGCAAAGAAGGAGGCAGTATGGGTAATGAGGCGTTGCCATGCAAGTAGAACAGCTTTTGACTAAACCCTTCTCTCTCACACACACACACACACACACACACACACACACACACACACACACACACACACACACACACACACACACACACACACACAGCTATATTCTACAGTACCCCTCAGTGTTTACTGAGGGGACAACAGCTTGTTGGAGACCTCTCTCAGGGGTTCTTAGTGCACGAGGAGTTTCACTGGCATGATACAAGACTACGTACGGAACAATAAGGATAAAATACAATGTCCTTATTAATTATGCTTTGAGTATAATAGGTATGCTGAAAGTAGAAATTATATATTGTGTTCTATATCGTTGCTGTTGGGCAGAAACCTTGTATTACCATATTTCAGTGGGTGTTAGGAATAATGGACCAATATTTCATATTCGATATTTAAATGTATTATCAAGCGAAATAACAACTACACCGGATCAATTGGCTTCTTTATTCCAATTCCTGGAAAGTAATAATTTCTTTCCACCCAACAGTGACAATATACGCAATGCACCGAGACGGTAATTTAAATGACTTTTGCCACTGTTTAACAACATTAAATTATGGATTTTACAGCGTGACTCTGGGCATATTCCTCGTGTTCTTTAGGATAAGACGTTTCCACTTCTCCGCTGCCTGCATGGCCTCGGCTTTCCAAACCCGTTCAAAAAGTGAAGGCCTTGCAGTGTATGGGTTACAGAGGTTAAAGTGAAGGCCTTACAGTGTATGGGTTACAGAGGTTAAAGTGAAGGCCTTACAGTGTATGGGTTACAGAGGTTAAAGTGAAGGCCTTACAGTGTATGGGTTACAGAGGTTGAAAAGTGAAGGCCTTACAGTGTATGGGTTACAGAGGTTGTCCTTACAGTGAAGGCCTTACAGTGTATGGGTTACAGAGGTTAAAGTGAAGGCCTTACAGTGTATGGGTTACAGAGGTTAAAGTGAAGGCCTTACAGTGTATGGGTTACAGAGGTTCAAAAAGTGAAGGCCTTACAGTGTATGGGTTACAGAGGTTGTCCATTCTGCTCAAGACTGAAACCCTGGGAGACGTCTTTGTTTTGGAACGAACCAACACGTCTATAGCTGAGAAAATACAGTGAATCAGCCAAGCGTGAAACACTCGTTTTGAGGAGATCAATTTTTCCGTTCCAAGTACGCCTAGTTATGATGATCGTCAGCGACAGGGTTTAATCATTCAGCATCTTGGTCTCATAAAGAGAGGGGAAGGTACAGTACTTTCCTATATTGATTCAATGTTAAACATTTGCTAATAGCCTCTGAAACTCTGTGGTGTCCCATGAAGCCACCGGAATGTTGGGACTGTGCTGCTCCCTTGTTGAGTGAAAGCCAGGAGGAATTCCTGACCATCACTTACACACACACACACACACACACACACGCGTGCACGCGCACGCACACACACAAAACAGATAGAGAGAGAGAGACAGACACAGAGAGAGAGAGAGAGAGATGGTATTGTGCGGAGAGGTGCATGATGTACAGTACGTAACTGTAACAATGGAAAGCACTTTCATTTTGATCCATATACTTAGGAGGTACTTGTGGTGTATCCTGGGATACTATAGTTTAGCTTACACACCCCTCCTGTAGAACGGTATGGCCCGGATGCGGATATAGGTTTAGATCAGATTGATACTAGAGACTGATTGATTGAAGACAAACTAAGTGTGAATAAAAGCCTACTGATATAACCTCCTTGTAGAGAACCTTTGCTTCCAAGTGTTAGAATACAGGACAATACTCTACTGTGGGTCAGGGGCCCCAGATGACAATGAAGTGACAATTAAAGGTATATTCAGTGATTTCACTCAAAAAACCTTAGGTTTCGTTTTTGGCTGTGGGACCCAGCCTTTCGTCCAATCAGGATAGAGAGTCAAAAACGAAACCTAAGGTTTTTTTTACCCCCAGGGGTTAACTGGGGACAGGGAGGAACTCCTTATATGGCCAGCACACTCTATAGTAGGGAGGATTATCACAACAAAACAAAAAAATAAGTGATCACTGAATATACCTAACAAAAATTAAGACATGGAAAAGAGGAAGAGGAATAAGACCATTACTGCATCAAAAGTAGATCAACTATTTTACTAATAGATAAAAATTGTTAAACTAAATAATATAAGAGGCAAGATTTGTGACAAAAGCTGATATGCAAGCTTGCAATGTCAGGTGGAACGTTGTGAGCTTGTAGATCTGCTATTTTCACAATATTTATCTGTGGAATCTAGTCGCGCTAAATTGAATGCCTCAACTCCTACATTCCAAGTGCTTGTCAGGGTGGGAGGGGAGGTCCCCAGTCCAAATGTGATTATTTGGGGGGGGGGGGGGGGGGGGGATCATGGTCTGAAAAGGTTGAGAACCACTGCTCTACTCACTGTATGTACAGTATTGTTGGATCATGAGGAGAAAGAGGAAGTGAAAGAGATTCCACCGGAGGAGAAGAGAGAGTAATAGAGAACTCAAAACAGAACAGCTAGCACGCAAATATTCCCTTTGTAAATACCAAGATGCATTGACCTTAGGGCCGATTCATACTCCTATTTTACAGCTGTTTCGGCGCTGTAGTGCCGAAGTGATTTCGGCTCGTCAGAATTTTTTCAGTAGCACCGAAGAGCCGACCTTAGGACGGTACCCTCCCCCCGAACCTCAAAGGACGTCACATTGTAGGCTTAACAGAGCCGAACCGACTTTTATTCGGCTCTAAAATAGGAGTATGAATCGGCCCTTAGATAGAGGAGTGAATGCTTGAGTTTGTTTTAACCGGGCCTATTTGAAATGGCTTAAATTAAACCTCCGCACAAAGTTCTGTTCCAACTTCAAAACGCATGGCCAGGGGCTCCCAAATGTTTTCAGCTCCAGACCCAAAGCAGAACTTTGGTATCTTCCCACGTTCCCAGGACCCAAAGTTACAGAAGTGCATTATGAAAACCACTTAAGCCCCATTAAACAAATAGCCGATCACAAGCTCACAACACTATGGGGGGTACACTGTATATCTAACCCATTTTGGGGCGGGAACCCTTTTTGGTGTTAGCATTATGTTATGCTTTAGCCATTGAAAAATAGCACATCTACAAGCTCATAGCTTGTAGGTCTGCTATTTTTGGAAAAAAAAAAAACGACTGACATAGAAACATGGCTTTTTCAGAAAACTGTCAGGATGTAGAAGACATTTGTAGAATCTGATCTCAGGTCAAAATGGGTTGAAATAAATCTGGAGGAAAAAGTGGCTTTTTTTTTAGGAAATTTGTTTTTGTATAGGCAAAGTCAATAGGTTAAAGGTCAACAGGACATTCAGAGAACCAAAATGGATAGAGAATATGTTTGTTAAATGCTGTGGTATGATACTGCACTGTAGCATTATACCAAGTGATTACACTATAGGCTTCGTTCCGACATGAGGATTCCACGAGGATCATTACAGAATGTGTCTGATCATCAAATGTCTTTTTATTTATCTGTAATTGCTCTCTGAGTGTACACAGCTTGTTGACGCCATGCTGAAGAGGATTAACATATTTGCATTAAACATGAAACTACGTGTAAAATTTAGCTCGTTATCTCCTGCATAAAACCTCAGAGGTTCCAATTCATTATTTAGCCCATTCCTCGATCCTCTTCTGCAACTGGAGCCTCGGCCTGTTGCGAATGTAAATCGCTCAAAATCCTGGAAAGCCACTCCAGAAAAATTCCACAAACGTGTGCGCCATATCGGTATTAGGACATTGAGCCGCATACTGTAGAAAAATGAACCACAGTTGTTTTTGTTTCTCCGTTTTCGCAAGATGATGTATGATTCCAGACGGTTTCTTCCTTTTTTCCCTTTTTTTCCCCCCTCCGCTGTTCGGTTCTGTCCGTCCCGCGAGTAGTAATAGCCCAAATCTCCCTGTAAGCTTCACTACAGATGCTGGCAGGTCTGGCCTGAAACCATTATCAGAGCCAGATCCCACTGGCCAGCTTTCCAGTAACACTCCAACACGGGGATGTGGAACCAGAGCTGGGGGCCGAGGCTGGAGGACTGGGGGGGCTGGGTGCTGCTGGCGTGACGCTGCTAGGGAAACCTATGCCAACATGCCCAAGAAATTAATACCAGCGCTGGGGCCTTACCAGGGTCCAGCATCACCGAGAAGTCTGGCTCCAGCTGCAGTCGGAGGAGGTGGGGAGATGGAGGACTGCGAATGATGTCACGAGGGCAGAGGTGGGGAGCGGGCGCCCCTGCAGCTACACCATAGCATAGCGACACACCCCACCTGGAGACAATACCATTGATGAGCGGCCTCACCTCCGCTCGCGCTCTGATGTGGAGCACCGGCGCCAAAGTCATCAAGAGAGACGTGTGGTGGAAGACATCGGAATGTGTGGAACAATAACATTTACATAAACAGACTCCGTCAAACTCAATACATGCAATTATCCTTTGCTCCAGTTAATCAGCTTTCATTAAAATAGAAATCCTATTGTGAACACGCCGAGCAGAATGAGTCGATAGCTTCGCTTGACGTCACAGCGCTGTGGCTGAGGAGGACAACGGTGCATTTCTAGAAGAGACTAACGCTTTCGGGGACATTTAAGCAGAACCGCTGCTTCCAAAACAAAACCACAGCTCCCTAAGAAGTGTTAAGCACATTATATTGAGGCCAAGTTGCCAGGAATTTATGTTTTAATTTGATACAGTATGTTCTTTTATCACCCCCAGGGGTAATCAATTTGCACACATGGACATGTTGTTTGCAATGCATTGATTAAGCGCGACTTTATCACACACAGATGGATGTTTGGCTTTTGCATTAGGATTTGATACAGCATTGACTCTCCATCATCTCGTTATATACAGCATGGCAAAGATACCAAAACTGCAGTAATGATGTTGTAAAAACAATGAAAACACATTACACACGGTTCCTGTCATTGCACAACTGCAAGACGTTAAGTGTTGCCATCTTCTGTGTATTTTGGAAGGAACACCAGGGCCAATCCAAGCAGGTCATACGCTGAAATCCAGATCGACCGCGTCCAATCACAGCAACGATGGTTTAAACATCAGGAAATCATTTACATTGCTTTGGCGCATAGGGAGTTACAAAGTATCTCAGCAAAGTTATGACAACAGAAAAGTGCACGGACACACGCACGGAGACACGCACACACACACAACCCATGCCGTGTCCATGTGACTTCAATTAAAATGGTAATTTAAAAACAGAGGAAGGAATGGAGTGATGTATTTAGAGCAGCAGAACTACTCAATTTGATTCCAGAGCTTCTGTACAAAAAGTCAATAAATCTGTCAACAGTTATGACTCAAACTGGATATTTTCTTTCTTCTAATTATTTTCGCAGCAGCCTTAATGAGTTTCTAATGAATCTCAATGCTTGAAACTGTTTTTCCACGATTAAAACCTTGATGTAGGAGGAAATCAAGACGGAATGAATCAAGACTCTATCTTTGTACAAGTTAACAAACCGAGGAACATTACTGTCACAGAAATGAAGGCCCGCAGCACTCATGTCTCAATGAGGATGCCTGTTTCTTGTTCTCATAAATACGTTATCCTCGGTTATGTCAAACTTGGAAAGCGTCCAAGCTGAGGCTTGAGACAACATATTTTGAGTGGGCTAGCTAATAATGTTTGCCTCCGCTGCATCTGACTGTTCTTGTGTCCTGGAAAACCACTTTTGGTGAGGCGTAATTCATGTACATTCAAGGAAAGCATTAAGTTTGTCATGGAAGAATGGAGTCAGAGTGAAATAAAGTTAAATACGACTTGCGAAACACTGACCTTTCGTCAGACTACTTTGTTGAAGGATAACGGGCCGTATTTTTTATTCTTTTTTTTTTTTTGTGGAGTCGCACTTTTAATGGAAACAGACGCGGAACATTCAGCTGGGGAGCAAACACACAAAACAGCAGAGCTTCTGTTTTCTTTTTTCCGCTCCACTTTTTTCTCTCTCTCTCTCTCTCTCATTTTTTTTACCTCCTCAACGCTCCCTGATGGCGCATTGTCCTAAAACTGACCGGACTTGAAATATGACAAGTTTAATACGTCCTACAACGAAGAGTTGAGCGTGATCGGGTTACTGGAGCAACAACTGGGCCTGTCCCAGCCTGTAGCACGGCCTGCAGAGCAGCGGTGTGAACGTAACCCCACGTCAACCGGGTTAAAGAAGAAAAAAAAGCCAGGAGTCAATGAGGCAAGGGAAAAAAACAAGAGCAAGAAAATAAAAGAATAAAGCCCTTCAAAAGAAGCAGGCCTCTCAGGTTTGCACCAGCCAGGCGTGCAGGGCAGAGGCTCCGTTGACAGGGACAAGAGGGGGACTATATGAGTTGTGTGGGGGCCAAGCGTCTTCTCACACACACACACACACAATCTGCCCAGTGCCATTCTGTGTGTGTGTGTGTGGGTGGGTGGGCCGCCAGGGGAGGCAGCGGGCGGGTGGGCAGGCCTGCCGGTGCTGTCACCAGCCCTGGTTGTGTTTGGATAAGGCCCGTGGAACATGTGGGGGAATCAGCATGAGACATCACACCTGGAGGAAAAGACAAGTAAATCCAGCCCCCAGTACGGCGGGTCCTGGCTCCACCAAGTCTAGCCAGCATCTGGAATGGATATCTGGGAGACGCTGCTGTAGCCTCCTCTCGCTCTCCTCGCTCGGCCCGCTGAGGAGCAGCCGCTGCTGCTCGCTCCACCTTTTGTGAGAGTTTCTTTGCGCGCAGCGAGAGCCTGCGGTTTAGGAAGGAAAACAAAATGCGCTGAGGTTTGGTGTTTATATAACTGTTTTTGGTTGTTGGGGTGTGTGTGTGTGTGGGGGGGGGGGGGGGGGGGGGGGGGGGTGAGAGAAAGTGAAAGTTTCTCTTCCCATCTCGGCGTCCCATCTGCCGGTCGTGATGCCGCGTACGTCGTTGACGAGATAATGTGCGCAACTCTTTTCTGGTACTCTTAATTGCCGAAACCCCGTCACCCCAAATATGCTTCGTCTCGACTCTTCTTGGCTCTAACAAGTGTACAGATGCCAACGGTTTTCACATACAGTAGCTTCAAGCTGGTCCGACATCTCTCGCCCGTGTTTCACTTTGGAAACAAACAATACAAACAATACAACTGTGAGTCAGAATCCCATTATAATATTTTAAAACTTTTTTTTTCTTTTCTCTGGTCTTTCAGAGTAAACGCTCCCCACATATGGAACTGTGGATCTATCCGGTTCAGTGGAAATATCCCGAGATTGAAGTGAACAGAATGATAATTATAAATGGGGGTTATTGGAGTAGATGTGGCCCCGAGCCACCACCGCCTATGAGGAACAGGCAGGCTATGACATCATTACACTGAGAGCAGTGTGATGTGCGTGCATGCAACAAAGCCAACGACGTGTCACACTGCAACATGTCGATCTGCTAATCTTCAGTATTATTTGAAAGAATACATTCATGAAAAAGTTGAGTCAATAATGAAAGGGCCACAATAGAGACACCTGGGTGGGTGAAAGTGATTAAGTCTGGTATAGGCCCATCTGTTTTTTGTTTTTTTTATAAATATTTAAAGATGGAGTGCCATGTTTTTTTCAACTTTTTCTGTTTTGTATACGTGTCTATGGAGATGACATTACTCTTAATAGACCCAGGCCACCAGGCCCCAGGTGTGGTTCTTCCCTGTGTGGGGGGAAGGGGCACTTTGAGTCAAAACCAAAGAAAAGTATTAAAAGGGCTTGACTATATAATAACTAGGCCAACATTGGATCGGTTTTGGACGTATACAAGCTTTCCGCCCAGCAGTGACGGTATATAAATGCAGAGGTTAGTCAGTGTGGGGTGGGAGCGGCCGGGGCGGTGTTGTGACTGGAACGATCGCGGCCGCAATGTTTGTTTACACGGAGCATGCTCGTTCACCCAAATAATCACGGCGCTGTGGGCCTTCCTAATCCCCACACAAAGTCAATGGAGCCAGGTTGAGCTGGCGACAGCCACGATAAGATACTCAAACATAGCCTCTTGATCTGCGAGCCGCCACCGCCTCTCCTTCCCCCCCACCCACCCGTTCCCCGTCCCCCTGTTGTTTCCTCTGTTGCAATTCCCAACGTGACACGGATTTCAAGTTTGCTGGTTGCATTCGGAGCAGAATGGTCAGAATGGCCTTTCACTATACGTACACAGTAAAAGTCTCCAGTGTGAATTTAACCCATTCTGAACGGGAACCCATTTTGGTGTTAGCATCATGTTATGCTTTAGCTATTGAAAAATAGCAGATCTACAAGCTCATAGCGCGCCACCGAGTGGCGCGCTACGAGCTTGTAGGTCTGCTATTTTTTGAAAAATCGAAGAACGACTGACATTTTTAGAATCTGATTTCAGGTCGGAATGGGTTAATCAGACCAGTGTGTGTCCAGTGGAAAACCTCGTATGAATCTGATCTCAGGTCAGAATGGTGTACAAATGGAACGCTTTGCGAGTATCATTTTGGGTCCATTTGTACACTCAGTACAGTACATGACCATTAGGGACTTCACTGTGGTGTGCTGGTCAGAATGTTGTTGTTTTTTCCCTCCGTTCTCACATTCTCGTCGGGTCTTTAGCAAAACAATGCACGAGTCATAGCAAGCTACTGTGGTCTGAAAGCCACTCATTCACCAAGGCAAGGCACGCATATTTGAAATGGTGTATTGTTATCGTTTTGGCTGGGTTAGTATTCACACGGCAAATCCTGACGTGCATGTGTGTGTGTGTGTGTGCGTGTGTGTGTGCGTGTGCCCACCCGGTGACAGCGGCGCATGGCCATGGTAGTACATTCATTAACATTCCATTCCTAACCACAGTATTATGTCCACAGAGAAGGAGAGCATATATTTACCTTTTCCACCTTTTCATGGTATGAGGAAAATGATAGAGCATTGTGTGTGTGTGTGTGTGTGTGTGTGTGTGTGTGTGTGTGTGTGTGTGTGTGTGTGTGCGTGTGAATCAGTGAGAAAGAAAGGTGGAGAAAGCAAGACAGAGAGAGATAGCGTGGTGAGTAGAAGGATAAATCATGGCTCACTGATACAACATAATCACTCTGGAAACCATGTCTGAATATCGCAATATTTCACACATTTACGTATCACCAACTTGGCAGCAGCAGGCCTCCTCCTCAGATCAGCGGAGTTATTTTCTGCCTCGTGTGCTGGTTGCTGCAGGACCGAGATACAGTTGAACCACAGCACATATGGGAGAGCTGAGGCTAGGGCTCCGGTACCGCCGTATCGCACGCACACAAAAAAATGTTCGGTATGTTTTAACACAGATAAAGCTGACATATTCTGGTGCAGCTCCGGCAGACAATGGCCATGGAGGGAACAATCTCCCATCTGGCTGCACAGGCTCTCTGAAATCCTTTCTGTCATGCTCAATGAGAGTCGGAGAAGACAAAACATTCTGCCGTCTGCATGTCGCTCCTTATCAAGGCAATACCTCAGGGGCCTTGCTTTGGATATCACCGCGACATCACCACCCCGCAGGGCTAGGACCCCTTGAAAAGACGGAGAGTGCGATTGTCGGAATCTGAATTCATAAACATCTCTTCACGCTTAAGATGGCGTAAAAAGGAAGCAGCCGTGTCCCCGTGTGGGAGTGTATGTATAGTTTGGGGGATAGCGGCGGAGCAGATTAATTCTCCTGCTACAACATCACATTTAAAATGTGAATTGGACAGGAATACATATGCCCTGGGGAGCTTTCATTTTCCGCCTCACGCCGTGTCCTGTTCCCCGCAGTTAAAAGACGGACTGGTTTAGGAGGCAGGGTTTAGCCAGCAGTCTTTATGAGAACAAATGGCAGTGAAGTCATTGCTGTACTGGCTTTCTCCACATGATGGTGCAGAGGACAGTTCTCTCCTCTGCACTCTTTGACAACCCACATTATTTTTTGCCTTAAGGATCTAGGATGCGTGTGCTCTCATGCAAACACAGAGGGTGTGCATTCACACGCTCACATGAATATGCACACACACAAATGCACACACACAAATGCACGCACACAGACACACACACGCCCTGACGCGAGCACGCACACACACACACGCCGAGGCACGCACAAACACAAAGACCACGGCTATGGAGGAGGAATATACTAATCTCTGTCATCTTCAACTGTGTCAACAAAGGCACTAACCACTGATTAGGACAACTATAATTGTTTTGCACGGGGCGTGAGGACATACAAACACAAACAAATAAACAAAATGAACATACTCAGTTGAGGATGTACTGTAAATAGTTTAGATTTGAGCGAGTAAATCAATAGTTGAAATAATTGCTGCTGATTAGAATGACTTTGCTTGCATTGATTGAACAGACATATAGGAGATATTGAGATGTATGATGGTCCAGCCTTTAGCTGGTCTATGTAGGTTGTATTCAGTGGTGGACAAAGTAGTAATCCCCAGTACTTGAGTCAAAGTATAGATACTCCTGGTCAAATAAAGTAAATGTTGCTCTGTTGAGTTAAAGTACTTGAGTAGTTTGCTTATAAAAAATACACTCAAAAGTTCATGCTTTTCAAAAATAATTACTGATAGGCTTAATCAAAATTACAATTTACAAAGTAAAGTTTCTTTTGATTATCAACACATTGAAAATGTAGACATTTCCCCGAAAAAAAAGATTTCCCAGGACTTTTCAAAGCGTACAAATAATGGAAAAATAGCAGATCTACTCAGAACGCAACGCATTGTGAGCTTGTAGATCTGCTGTTTTCCAGTGGTTTAGGAACATTGTAGTGGAGTCAAAAGTACAAAATGTGTCTGTGAAATGTAGTGGAGCTAAAGTACAAATATTCCAAGTAAAGAAATAACGTCCACCACTGGTGTTATCCATCTGCAGCTGTGCTGTATGCTACAGTCAGTGTATTCAAATAGCATAGTAATGCCCTGGAGTATGACGTCACACTCCCTCGGTCAGCGAACAAAGGGCTGTGCCATCCAATATGAATGTGTGTGTGTGTGTGTGTGTGTGTGTGTGTGTGTGTGTGTGTGTGTGTGTGTGTGTGTGTGTGTGTGTGTGTGTGTGTGTGTGTGTGTGTGTGTGTGTGTGTGTGTGTCCTTCCTGTCTGTCTGTCTGTGGAGTCACACCTGTACTCTCCGTCATGATGTTATCAGACCCTAACACCTGCTCCACAGTCTGAGGTCACCAACTACATAAAACAGCCTCTTTTCATAGCACAGCATGGAGATGGGCATCTGAAAATATAGCACGCGTGTTTATGAATGCGCACCTGTGTGTGTGTGTGTGTGTGTGTGTGTGTGTGTGTGTGTGTGTGTGTGTGTGTGTGTGTAATATGTTTTCTTCCAGGGTCATTTGAATGCAGCTCACGTCACGCGACGCATCGCTCACAGGTGTCATGCAGACCCGAAGATGACCTGAATACAGGGAACATTGTAGAGAGAGAGAGAGAGAGAGAGAGAGAGAGAGAGAGAGAGAGAGAGAGATGTATGCCACAGTGGGCCATACTGTACATGGCTGTAAAGTGCAGGTCACATGGTCCATATGCACACATGTACAGTACAAGACAGTAGCATTGAACCTGTCCATTGTTCTCAGCGGTAAATGATTCTATCGATTACTAACGTTTTCCATCTCATGATTGAGTACAGCATGTTTTTTTTTTAGTTTTTATCCATGTAATCCTGGGTGCTTTTGCTGTACTCTGCCTCTGACCAACTCGGGGAGAGCCCAGAACTGAGCTCATGCTTCCTTCAATAGGGGACACGGGGAGAACATGTGAACTCTGAGGGTACCCTAAATCCTACAGGGGACACGGGGAGAACATGTGAACTCTGAGGGTACCCTATACCCTATAGGGGACACGGGGAGAACATGTGAACTCTGAGGGGTACCCTAAACCCTACAGGGGACACGGGGAGAACATGTGAACTCTGAGGGTACCCTATAGGGGACACAGGGAGAACATGTGAACTCTGAGGGTACCCTAAACCCTACAGGGGACACGGGGAGAACATGTGAACTCTGAGGGTACCCTATACCCTATAGGGGACACGGGGAGAACATGTGAACTCTGAGGGTACCCTAAACCCTACAGGGGACACGGGGAGAACATGTGAACTCTGAGGGTACCCTATACCCTATAGGGGACACAGGGAGAACATGTGAACTCTGAGGGTACCCTATACCCTATAGGGGACACGGGGAGAACATGTGAACTCTGAGGGTACCCTATACCCTACAGGGGACACGGGGAGAACATGTGAACTCTGAGGGTACCCTATACCCTACAGGGGACACGGGGAGAACATGTGAACTCTGAGGGTACCCTATACCCTACAGGGGACACGGGGAGAACATGTGAACTCTGAGGGTACCCTATACCCTACAGGGGACACGGGGAGAACATGTGAACTCTGAGGGTACCCTATACCCTATAGGGGACACGGGAGGGTACCCTATACCCTATAGGGGACACGGGGAGAACATGTGAACTCTGAGGGTACCCTATAGGGGACACGGGAGGGTACCCTATACCCTATAGGGGACACGGGGAGAACATGTGAACTCTGAGGGTACCCTATACCCTATAGGGGACACGGGAGGGTACCCTATACCCTATAGGGGACACGGGGAGAACATGTGAACTCTGAGGGTACCCTATAGGGGACACGGGAGGGTACCCTATACCCTATAGGGGACACGGGGAGAACATGTGAACTCTGAGGGTACCCTATAGGGGACACGGGAGGGTACCCTATACCCTATAGGGGACACGGGGAGAACATGTGAACTCTGAGGGTACCCTATAGAGCGTCACAGTCCCCTTTCATGACAACGCCTGGCCCAGGAAATGAATCCCAATACCTTTTTCCCATAGACATTTCTCAAAGTATTCATTTAAAGACGGTTACGCTTCGGACAAAGCCAACTCTTGTCGTGACAAATCATGACAACAAACACAATATTTTGGACCAAACAAATAATTACAAAGAAGAAAAACAAACAAAAAAAAAGTGTTGTAACCCGCCGTTCTTTTCCTTCTTTCTAATTATTTGTTCGGCCCGAAACAATGTGTTTGTTGTCATGATTTGTTTGGCTTTGTACGAGGCTTAAAAGGCCTTTAAATAAATACTTTTTGAAATGTCTATGAGGAAAATGAACGGAGAATAATTTCCTGGGCCCTGGTAGGGGGCGGGACTGTGAGGCTCTCTATACCCCTAGGGGACACAGGGAGAACATGTGAACCCACACAGATGATTGTTTTGCTAAAAATTTGTATACAAACAAATCAAAATGTAAAAAAATTGTAACAGATTTTCTATAATAAACTAAATTGATATTAGTCTAATTAACCACTTAAGCCTTATTTTAACTTAGGGAGACATTGTGGGCTCGTAGATCGGCTATTTTCAGCTAAAGTTCTCCTCAAAATAGGGATGCTATAGGGTTCAAGTGGTTAATGTGAAGAAATAAAATAATATGCCATCGCTGCACAAAGCTTTGGTGGTTCCCCTGACCCCTACAGTAGCTCTGAGGACCCACTAGGGGTCCCGGATGATTGTGCCAGACACGTCATATATGGCAGAAATAGCCAATCTACAAGCTCTCAAAATGTTGTGATGTGATGAGGTTGTGAGCTTGTAGATCGGCTATCTTCACTTCAATCTACGCATACGACGATGTATAAATTAAGCATATTGGCTCGGCTATTTTTGAGAACTGTTGCCTATAACGACAAGCCCCATGTATAGGGGTTAATGTGGTTGAATAGAATACTGTAGTAAATTCGATGTACCTTATCTATGGCATCAAATTTACCGTGGGAATTTCCGTTTTTCCCTCCTAAACAGAACAAGTATAGGCTTCTGTAAATCAATCATTTTTACCTTTGAAACTTGTACTCATGCACCCCCCAAGTTCAATATAGTTAGTATGTACATTATGCATTCTGTCAATATATGCAATGTACAATATACCTGAAAAGGCTTATACCAATATTATGGTTCGTGCCCTCATCACAGCACCAATAATGATCCTACTCTCAACATGATCTGACTAAATCTATTTACTTACTTCCCTATTTTAACTTTATATTATTTGACATTTTATTCTTGTATATTTGTATATGTTTTTTCTCTAATCTCATTGTTGTTCTATATCTGAGAGCAATGCATAAGTCACATTCCATTCCATTAGTAGGCTACTGAAATAATACTGTATGTGTACATATTTGGTCAACAAACCGATTCCGATTCTGAAAACTAGACCGATGTTTTGAATAACACCGGCAGTGGCTAGAACGGACTCATCTCAAAATGAACTGTGTGAAAAGCTTCCACTATGAAAAATGATACTGTAAAGACACCAACGCGTGTTGTTTGGATTACTGTGTGTAGATAGTGTGGAGAAAATTGCATTACATTGTTGTGCCTGTTGGTGAAACAAACAATCCTTAATGACAGAGGAGAAAGCCTTTTCTGATTGAAAACAATTCCAGCACTTCAAGCCATAACAAAAATCCCGACAAGAACATTTCCACCAAAAGGAAGACATTTCACGCACTGGGAGCCTTTTGTGATATTCCTCCCCCCCAGTCCCCCCTCTCCACTACCTCCCTCTCCACTACACCCCTCTCTCTCTCTCTCTCTCTCCCCTTTGTGTGCGTAAATCATCTCTTCCCTGCGGCCTGTCTGTGATCATGTTGATGGGAAACAAAGAAATCATCTTGAATGGCACATTAATTTCCTCCCTTCTCCCCCTGCCCTCCTCCTAATGAAATTCCCCTCTGCCACGGGGCCTGAGGAGCCACACTGGCAAGCCGTCACCAGCCAGTAAATATGTTTACCTTGGAGCACTACACTAATGGACTGTTTACTGGGAGGAGGCGGCGGGGGGTGGGGGTGGAGGTGGAGGACGTGGGGGGGGGGGCAGAGACAAGTCAGGCAGCATTGGGTCTGGGATGCGTGTTCCTCCGACCAAATGACAGCTCCTTTCCTCTCCTCCCCCTCCTCCTCTCCTTCCCTAACTGACAGCGTCAACGTCGGTCTGCTGTGGGGAAGGCTGTCAACCGGTGAAGAGTTCAAAACGGGGCACCGTGAATGCAGGTGACACAGCTACGATGAGCACCGGGTCGCTCTTCAATTAAACTCAGCCCCGAGGACATGTTTGAGTCCTCCCTAGCTGTATGTGACTGAGTGTAAGGAGGACATGTTTGAGTCCTCCCTAGCTGTACGTGACTGAGTGTAAGGAGGACATGTTTGAGTCCTCCCTAGCTGTACGTGACTGAGTGTAAGGAGGACATGTTTGAGTCCTCCCTAGCTGTATGTGACTGAGTGTAAGGAGGACATGTTTGAGTCCTCCCTAGCTGTACGTGACTGAGTGTAAGGAGGACATGTTTGAGTCCTCCATAGCTGTACGTGACTGAGTGTAAGGAGGACATGTTTGAGTCCTCCCTAGCTATACGTGACTGAGTGTAAGGAGGACATGTTTGAGTCCTCCCTAGCTATACGTGACTGAGTGTAAGGAGGACATGTTTGAGTCCTCCATAGCTGTACGTGACTGAGTGTAAGGAGGACATGTTTGAGTCCTCCCTAGCTATACGTGACTGAGTGTAAGGAGGACATGTTTGAGTCCTCCCTAGCTATACGTGACTGAGTGTAAGGAGGACATGTTTGAGTCCTCCCTAGCTGTACGTGACTGAGTGTAAGGAGGACATGTTTGAGTCCTCCCTAGCTGTACGTGACTGAGTGTAAGGAGGACATGTTTGAGTCCTCCCTAGCTGTACGTGACTGAGTGTAAGGTGGACATGTTTGAGTCCTCCCTAGCTATACGTGACTGAGTGTAAGGAGGACATGTTTGAGTCCTCCCTAGCTATACGTGACTGAGTGTAAGGAGGACATGTTTGAGTCCTCCCTAGCTCTACGTGACTGAGTGTAAGGAGGACATGTTTGAGTCCTCCCTTGCTCTACGTGTCTGAGTGTAAGGAGGACATGTTTGAGTCCTCCCTAGCTATACGTGACTGAGTGTAAGGAGGACATGTTTGAGTCCTCCCTAGCTATACGTGACTGAGTGTAAGGAGGACATGTTTGAGTCCTCCCTAGCTATACGTGACTGAGTGTAAGGAGGACATGTTTGAGTCCTCCCTAGCTGTACGTGACTGAGTGTAAGGAGGACATGTTTGAGTCCTCCCTAGCTGTACGTGACTGAGTGTAAGGAGGACATGTTTGAGTCCTCCCTAGCTGTACGTGACTGAGTGTAAGGAGGACATGTTTGAGTCCTCCCTAGCTGTACGTGACTGAGTGTAAGGAGGACATGTTTGAGTCCTCCCTAGCTGTACGTGTCTGAGTGTAAGGAGGACATGTTTGAGTCCTCCCTAGCTGTACGTGACTGAGTGTAAGGTGGACATGTTTGAGTCCTCCCTAGCTGTACGTGACTGAGTGTAAGGAGGACATGTTTGAGTCCTCCCTAGCTGTATGTGACTGAGTGTAAGGAGGACATGTTTGAGTCCTCCCTAGCTCTACATGACTGAGTGTAAGGAGGACATGTTTGAGTCCTCCCTAGCTGTACGTGACTGAGTGTAAGGAGGACATGTTTGAGTCCTCCCTAGCTATACGTGACTGAGTGTAAGGAGGACATGTTTGAGTCCTCCCTAGCTATACGTGACTGAGTGTAAGGAGGACATGTTTGAGTCCTCCCTAGCTATACGTGACTGAGTGTAAGGATGACATGTTTGAGTCCTCCCTAGCTCTACGTGACTGAGTGTAAGTGCATTCATACCAAGAGTGTGATGGAAATTATACTAACACAAGACCACTTAAACTAAAAGATAAGGTGAGGACAAGATGATATGAGGCATTCAGTTCAATTTAATAGAGATCTCTAGACCACAACCATCTTCCAGCATGTCGGATGACTGAACTCCAGAACAATACTTGTGTGTCAATTTTATACAGTCTTACATAGAGGAGGAGTAGTAACTGTTGGTCACATGACCAGACAGGTAGCCTCCACATCAGACAATGGGACAAATCTAATTAGAATGACAAGTGGTCGAAGTCTAGTTACCTTGGATGGGTTCGAATAAACTGTGATTAATAAACATGACCATACAAAAACAGAGGCTGGGCTGGTGTTGCTAAACAGCTGGAGATCCAGGAACCGTCTCACCGATACTTTGGTCATAACAAAAGCCTATTGATGTGCGTAAACGGTTGATCAAGTCGAGAGAGGCCTAGTACTCAGTGTAGACCACACCCAGTTAGACATTAGGATATTTTAACAATTAGTGGTGTGAATGCACATATTCATATTTCCCATCACAAGAGCCACTCTCTTGTGAGTATGCCCGCTTGTTTCCCTCTGTGCGCGAGGCCTCCATGAGGCCGAGGCCTGGAGCTCGGTGTCACCCAAGCATCCTGACACTTCACGACAGTCAGGCCGGGGCTCTTTTCTCATCAGCGGACAACTCCTTTTAGATAGACGGACAGACCGGGTGACACTTGAGGGACGTGACGGATCGGCCCATGTGACAGCAGCGGGCGTCTCGGTCTCCGAGATGTTGCGGAGATGTTGCAGGCGGCAAAAGGAATTGTCTGACAGACACTTGTCCTGTTTTAGATTCATCACCTTCTCCATCTATACACTACAGGACCGCTTATACGCCTAATTCATACACGTGTTAACGTCGCATGCCAAGACAGCAGATCTACAAGCTAACAACACATTACAATGCAACGTGGTAGCTTGAAGATCAGTTCTCATCAGCAAGTGACACTGCCTGCCGTGCGACGATGTATAAATTAATATAATGTAATGCGTTTTCAGATCTTATAGAAACAAAGTTATCTCCAGTTTCGTCTTTCTAATAGTCAACAATAATGCCCCCCACAATGGGATTTACATAAAATGTAGGAAGCTATACTCCAAGGTATGAACAAATTACAATATAAACTATGATTAATTAGCTATAGGACTAACTCAAATACTGAAGGGGAAAGGCAAAAAGTAGAATCAACAACTATATGCCCAGTAAATTATCAGCCACATATGGTGTTCAACACTGCTGAATAACCCACTGAAAAAAAGGTTTGTATATCTGGCAGTGAAACTGAATAAAAAATACTGCAGGCTACTCTCCAGCAGTCCCTCAGTGTCAAACTATAATGATCCTGAATGTACAAATAACAGAAAATCCCTGCAAACTGTTTACTTTAGTCGAATGGTACATTTATTATTGAAAATAGGTTATGTGTGTATTGTACGTATATTGTCTTGTTTTGTTTCTGTTGTATGTATTGTCAATTGTCATAGTCGGTTCGTTTACATGTACGTTTGATTAAAATTCAATAAAAAGTCAATTGGAAAAAAAAACAATTATGATTGAAAAGCCTTGATAATGGTAGCTTTCTCAAGGTAGCTTGTCTATGTTCTATGCATATTATGATATTAATCCTCAGTCTTTTTTTCGTGCCTATTATACTCATTCAGCTACATACAGTAGATCTACAGTATTGGTGAAACTGGTCCGTCTTACACAGAATAGATATCCTTGGTGGTGTGTAAACTGTAAACACATACAGTAAATACAGTATGTGTGCATGTGACTTTCCATGGCTACCCAGTCTGTGATAATAGCCCCGTCTCGTCTAAGGGTGACTGGCGCCTGCATGGCAATGCTATCAATGGCTGCACAGTGCACATGCCTGGATGTATCCCACTGTCCATCTCCCCCTCTCTCTCCTTCTCTCCCCCTCTCTCTCTCTCCCTCTCTCTCTCTCTCTCCCCCTCTCTCTCTCTCTCTCTCTCTCTCTCTCTCTCCCCCTCTCTCTCTCTCTCTCTCTCTCTCTCTCCCTCTCCCTCTCTCCTGGTGGAGCTGGTGACAGGTTGCCTCTCTCAGTCTGCTGCCATCATGTTCAACACACAGCTCTATATCTCTCCCTTATCTTCACTGGCTTCCTCCCCTGACTGCAAACTTAGATATGCACTCTTTAAAAAAAACAGGCCAACATCATAGCCCTATGAGCACCCCCCCCCCCCCCTCCCCCCGAGAGGCCAGGATTACATGCTACACGGGTGGCGGACACCAAAGAGTCCACTGCCCAGGGTTCAGCGGCAATCATCTGCACGCAATTAGTTCAGTAATGTCGCCGATGCCACCTGTGAATTCGCCGGGGCCGTCCCGCGGAGCGCAAAAGGCCGCAGCGCGAACGGAAAGCGGAAGCGTTTGAGCGCCTTCTTCGTGCGCTTAAAAAAAAAAAACGCACGCGGTAATGCGAACCGACTCGGGATGAAAGCGGCGCAGCTAAATATGTAGGCCAGCCCCCGCCTTCATTTGATGTATGCCTCAGAACTCCGTCGTGTCCATATATTGACACGGTCATGAATTTCCATGTCAAATCTCTCTGTGGGATATCGCTGAGGGGTGCGAGTTCTGTCCCACATGCGATGGGAGAGTCTCCCCCCCCCCTCCCTCCCTTCTTCCATCTCCTCTTCCTCCTGCATCCTCCCCTAGTCTCCCCCACCTCATCCTGCTTTCATTCCCCTCTCCCTCTCCCTCTCCCTCTCTCTCCCTCTCTCCCTCTCTCTCTCTCTCTCCCCCTCTCTCTCTCTCTCCCTTTACGCCAGCAGACTCCCATCGATTGATTTCCCCTCACTGTGACACATTTGGCGCAGCCGCATGTGGCCTATTAATTATATCCACAGCAGACACTCGTCACGCTCCTCTTTCCTCGACAATACATCCCCTCATGCGCACACACATGCACATAGATACTTGTACACACACACACACACACACATGCACCCGCACCTATACACACCACATGCAGTGGCACATGACTTCAGGCCCCATAAGGCCGTTACACCACACAGAGCACAGCCACTCCATTGTGCTCGTGGCCCCGGAGATAAGCGTATAGCCCGAACTGTACAGGATCTGATGGAGACGCAGATATATGGAGGGGAAAATGGGAAGTGGGCAGAGAGGAAGGAAACAAGGGAGGGAGGATGAGGAGGAGGCCGACAGCTATCCTGATGAACCGCTCCCACCTATCTGGTCAATAGAATCAGCCTCTTTAACCAGTGTCGATAGTCTGTAGTACACAATGTCAATATTAATGGGGGACTGTACATTACTACATTACCCTTATATTTCTATATAGTTCTTTATGCATTAGTCAAGTTCACATGTCTAGGTCAAACTTGTTTCTTACTTACATCTTCTTTATCACAGCATCTCTACTCTTACCCTGCACAGTGTTTTATGCTCACTGCGGTGCTGCTACGACACCTGGATTTCCCCACAGGGATCAATAAATGTATATCAATGGATCTATCGTGTGTGTGTGTGTGTGTGTGTGTGTGTGTGTGTGTGTGTGTGTGTGTGTGTGTGTGTGTGTGTGTGTGCAGCCCCCCCATGTACAGGCCCAGGTTGGACCAACAGCCTGAGGAGGCTGTCTGCAACTGCCACCCCAACCGGGCCCAACATGCCCTCTGGCTTTTAGCAAGCCCACCGACAGACAGACAGACAGACAGACAGACAGACAGACAGACAGACAGACAGACAGACAGACAGACAGACAGACAGACAGACAGACAGACAGACAGACAGACAGACAAAGAGGCAGACAAAGAGGCAGATGAGAGGACAAGTATCGAGGCTGACACACTTGATGGATCACAACAGTACTTAGCACATCAGGAGGCTTTTTCAACCCATTGTATGTGTGTTCGTGTGTGTGTGTGTGTGTGTGTGTGTGTGTGTGTGTGTGAGAGAGAGAGAGCGACAGAGAGAGCGAGAGAGTGTGAGTGTGTGTTTGTCTGTCAAAGAACAATACCATAAGCTTTCGCTGCAGGCTTCTTTCAGCCTCAAAATCCCGGGTTTTTATATTTAGCTCGTAATCACTATAATTTCCAAATTAGATACAGACTGGCCAAGCTTGCATTCCTCTCTCTCTCTCTCTCTCTCTCTCTCTCTCTCTCCAATAACTCTAAATGGGCATCCCGACATCTCGACAATATCCCATTGAGAGACACTTTAAATATTAGAGTGATATTTAAAGACCATGCATCCGTTGAGCCCAGAATGCGGTGCCAGTGAAGGATTCTGGGCAAAGGGGCAGAGGATGCAGATTAAGCACAGATTACAGAGCCTTCCGTGCTGGCGGAAGCCTCTGTAATATCCCAGATTGACATTGTACAGTATGCTGGATTGGGAGATCAACCTGGGGGATTTCATATGAAAAATACCTTTTCCACCGGAGATTAACGGATGTTATCATTCATTAACTTTTTTCACAAACTCCAAAGCTTTATTTAGCCAGTGGAGTGAGAGAGACTAGGATGGAGAGAGACAGCAGGGAGAGACAACATTATTTAGAGTCAGTGGCGTAAAGTAACTATTACACGTATATTTACTTAAGTACTGTACTAAAGTACAATTTTGAGGTATTTGTACTTTACTTGAGTATTTCCAATTCCCAATACTTTCACTTCTACTACAACATCTCAGAGCCAAATATTGTTACTTTGGAGATCTTGATTTTGATTAAAAAACATACAATAAAACACTTAAACTCTACAGTATATACATTTGGATTTTTGGCCATTTGAACAAATCTACATGCTTGAAATGGGACATTCTGCATAATGAGTTGGCCTACTTTTACTTTTGGTACTTTCTGATGCCAATACTTTTGGACTTTTACTCAATGAAGTCCAGACTTTGTAACAGAGTGTTTCTATAGAATTTAAAACAAAGTCAATTCAATTAAAAAAAAAGGCTTAAACAGGCGATATTGGATAAATACCATACGGTAAGCTGAAGAATTAAATAAAATGCTAATGTGAAATGTATAAGTGAACGATTAGGGATCCAAGTATTGCAGTTTTGTCTGTGTTCTTTTTTTCTTGTGGTTGTTATTCTTTGTTTTTTATGTTTCGTCCAAATGTTGATTGTTTTGTAGACCCAGTACATGTTCTACGTTCTACTATTGTTTCTGAACTACGTTCTTATGTAATAAGGATAGGCATATTTAAGCTTCTGCCTATTCCTTTTCCATATTGATTGCGACTGCAGGTCGCAGTTAACTATGGAATGGTATTGTTGGTATTGTTCTTTGGCAGACAAACACATTTCCCGTTAGTGTGTGTTTTGGATGGTTGGTCACCCTAGGAAAGCCCCCAGGTCATCGTGACATCACGTGACATCAGCCCCATATATGGTGCCCCAGGTCATTGTGACATCATCGGGGATGGATATACTGTATAGTAAATGCGACCTGCTGTAGCCCATATATGGAGATCCCTGATCCCTGAATATTGGCCAGCAACTCATCTGACCTCAAATCCTTAGATCTCCATATATGGATATATGTCAGAACATATTCTGACATTCCATATGTTGATCCTTCTCCATCCATCATTCCTCTTCGATGTCTCCCTTTTGACCGATACCTGTCCATTCAAACTCTAGACGGGCCCGCCCCAACGTTATTAGTGCAGCCAAAACTGGAGTCATCAACAGGCCGAAAATTAAGGCCCCACCTGGGCCCTCATCAAACCCATGTCCCCGCTACCACCCTTAGATCTCCATATATGGAGCTGACCTCTTCGGACATTCCATAATGTTGATCTGACCTCATCAAACCCTGTACACTCAAGACATGCTCCTTATATGGCCAGTACAGAATTAATTCCATGTTGATCTGACCCCCCCCAGGTCCCCCCTCCATGCCAAAGCGCCAGCGCTCACCCAGCAGTCTGCCGTCAACGAGACGGATGCGTGCATCGCTTCCGCCTCTGTACTGGTACTTTTACTTAATGTAAAGTAAAGAATGCACGAGTAGTTTTTCCACCGCTGGGAGAGAGACAGCCGGGAGAGACAACACATTTATTATTATTATTATTATTATAGCGGCGGTAAACACAGCATAGACGGCGAGAGGAGGGAGGGGCGAGTGGAGGGCACGGCTGGCTACATGTTTCATTAAGAGGGATTCTTGGCGTAGCCGCGGAACACTCGGCTCCGCACCTTACGTCGCGCACATAAACAAAGGCTGAGGCGCATGCATTATTCATTGGCAAAAATACTGAAGAGCGCACGCACGCGCACACACACGCACACGCACACACACACACACACACACACACACACACAGAGAGAGAATACATTAGTCATTATGGTCATCTGGAGTTTACACTGGCTTAGACGGCACGTGTTAGTTTGCTAGTTTGTTTGTGTACACTCATGTTCATGTGATCGTCAGAGGACGCACAAATAACTGCTCTGTTGGTGGTTTCCGCGTGCGATCCTCGTCCGCCAGACTTTGATTCGACGACGAGAGAGATTTCCATTAAGGAGGCTAAATATAATATATAATAATATAATAAAAGCTTGGAATTTGTCATTAATAAACCAATAAACCTCGGGATAAATAATAATAGATGTAGGATACTCCACCTTCCCTCTACGCGACACACACACACACACACACACACACACACACAGACTCGATAAGGAAAATAAATAAAATAATACAGGGAGAACCAGAAGCCGCCAGCCTCGCATATAGTGCACAGTGGAGACGGAATTAAAACCCACCCCATTTGTTAATCCTATTGACACTATCTGATTCATTTTGCGAGCAGCCAAAGTAATTATAGCGTCAGAGATATTCTTTATGGGTCCTTGCCCATTGCCGCGCTCTATAATTAGAGAGAACACAGCAGCACGGCAACAGCAGCACCCGCCCGGCACAGGGGAGAGAGAGAGAGAGAGAGAGAGAGAGAGAGAGAGAGAGAGAGAGAGAGAGAGAGAGAGAGAGAGAGAGAGAGAGAGAAGAGAGAGAGAGAGAGAGAGAGAGAGAGAGAGAGAGAGAGAGGGAGAGAGAGAGAGAGAGAGAGAGAGAGAGAGAGAGAGAGAGAGGCAGTCCCCACTGATTGAAGAAGGGACCATTAAAATAAGTAAAGAAACAAAAACCGAGGCCCCCGGAATACCTCTGGCTATCGATCTCAACACATGGCAATGCAAATGTCCGCGTGAGCCGTGAGTCAGTGTGTGCACTGTGCGCACGGTCACAGAAGCACATGCGTGTGCATGTGTGTGTGTGTGCGCACTGTGCGCATGCATGTTCTTGTGTTATTCAGCGATGACTCCCTGCCAAAGAGGAAACATCCCACAGGGTGAATCAATAGATAGTGCTGGATAATGGAGGCCTGTTCAGACAGCTGTGTCCTGCCTCTCTCTGTGCCTGCCTGGCTGGCTAGCTGAATGTCTGGCTGGCTGGCCGGCTGGCTGAATGGCTGGCTGAATGGCTGGCCGGCTGGCTGAATGGCTGGCTGAATGGCTGGCTAGCTGAGGGACTTTAGATAGCCCATGCATACAGCATGTCACACCTGCCAAAGCATAGCCTGCTATGTGCTGGTCAATGCACAGCACCACCACCACCCCCCCCCCCCCCCCCCCCCCCCCAACCCGGCTTACAGCTCAATTCACACAATTATCACACAAGCGCACAAGAGTACATGCACACACACACACACACACGCACACGTACTGTACACATGCAATATACGTGCTGTATGCACCAGAAATACACATAACTCAGATATATTCCTCTATACTACTAGCCTCGCATAGCCAGCCTTCATACAGTATGCCTTTGCAATGCTTATTGTCCCAGCCAGGCAGATTAAGTCTGGCCCCTCTCAGCGGTGGGAGGACTTCACGGCCGAAGTGGTGACGATTCGTCTGGAACCATGAGGCTATAACCAACCAGGGCCCAGTATGCAAATACGGGGCGGGACATTGCAGAAAACAATATAATACTGAGAGCGACGAGACTAATATCCACGCAGTGATATTATTGCTACACGAGGCATTATATACAGTAGATGGGCAACAATATGGATAATAACCTTCATAATGTACGTACCTGCATAAAGGATGGTACAGTGTATGACAGATACAACCCATTTTGACCTGAGATCAGATTCTAAAAATGTCTTCTACATCCTGACAGTTTTCTGAAAAAGCTATGTTTCTATGTCAGTCGTTCTTCGATTTAAAAAAAATAGCAGACCTACAAGCTCGTAGCGCGCCACTCGGTGGCGCGCTATGAGCTTGTAGATCTGCTATTTTTCAGTAGCCAAACCATAACATAATGCTAACACCAAAAGGGGTTCCCGCGCCCAAAATGTTGCATTTGATCACAGCTAGGCAGAGCATTAACAAGACTATAGGTCAAACCTATAGTCTTGTTAGGGCTTTTAATTTGAAACAAACCAATATAGGAAGCGCGACACTCGGCTGGTAGGTATCCCTTCATCAGTCAGTGACGTGTAGGATTTGGAGTAGAGGTTTTTGGCCGTGCCAGTTTTAACCCATTGAGGGCGAGACCTGAGACCAGATTACTACAAATGTCTTCTAAATCATGCACTCGACCTGCATGGTCACGTATAAGCAGCACCAGCCACCGGCATCAAATGATAAGAAAAGGTCAATTATCAGGATAAACTACATCCCATAGCCTCGAGGAACGATTGCTCTATGATTAGCTAGTCCGTTGTCAGGCCAACTGGCCAGCCAGTGGTGTTGTAAGCAGCCAGTGACTTCAGTGACTCTCTCTCTCTTTCTGTTTCATCACACTTCATAATCAATACGATTACCCATTTCCTCTTTACCTTAAGTGCATCCTGTATTGATCCATATTTTACGACTTAACAAAACAGCCAATCGATATTAACAAGTATAGTCCCTCCGTGACGGAAGTGTCCAACGGTTACAGTCACACACACATCAAAACATGACTGATGTGTTCTCTCGCACGCTTCACTTTCAATCAAGAGGGATTATTTACAAATGTGTCAATGACTAAAACCTATTTTTTTTAATTAGAACTCCAATCAAAGTGTTCGGCAAAGGGAGAACGATTTCAAATGGTATTTCATGATGGCAGAGTTTCATATCGGGCAATTAAGTCGGAAGGAGAAAGTAATACTTTATTTTCTTTCATTATGTAGTTTCAGATTAATTTCGCTAGTTGATAAATGTTATCGTTATCAGCCGTCTAGTCTAGCTGTTTCACGCCGTTTCTTCCCCAGATCTCCCAGAACCCTTCACTGTTCTAGCGCCATAACGAGATAACGATAAAGAGCTGGCAACGCCAGGCCAAGAAATACTCTTTAATTAAACATCCACTAACCAAGAAGGACCAGAAGTTTAACACACACACACACACACACACACACACACACACACAGCCATTTGCATGCTACGCTGGTACTGCAGGGCCTGACGTCTAATGGCTAATGGGAAAGGACAGTGAGCCGTAGTTATCGTGCCTCTTCTCCCCCAGCAAGAGAAAAAAAAAAGCCCAATACGAACCAGTTAATCTTTGAACATCATTATTCAAATCAAGCCCTTAATGCCTAAAATATTTGCATATTTAAAACTGGCTAGCTCCTTCTTTCTTTTTTTTGCCCCGGGCTGAGGCAAGTCTCAGTGACAGGCAAAGACATGCAAAATGAGATGGTGCCGTATTATTAATGTACTGCAGAAGCCATTATTAAAGGGCCATTCTGGTGGTCTGCGGTGCATGTTTAGACCATTGGTTAGAATTCATCATGTAACTCAGACCATTATCCACAGCATGGTTTGTTTGATTTTATAGCAGGTAATCCAGCACGCAATATATATTTAACAAATATGTTTCTTTTATTTGCTTTATTTTCCTCAAATGTTTTATTATCATTGCACTCGAATTAATTGGATTGCAGAAACAAAATGGCCACTGTGTTCATGGCCATTGCTCCTAATGGGTTAAATGCAAAGGACAAAATCCTTAAAGATAAAGTAAAAGATAAGTAAAAGTTTCAAAATAATAACTGTTAAAGGGACACTTCTTTATGTGTGTAATTTGTGGTTTTAGATATTTTAGATTTTAGGGGTGAGCCCAGTGTCTCTGATGTCATGGACACTGGGCTCACTTACTTCCTGGACTACAATTCCCATAATGCTTTGGTGCACTGCTCCTCCTTGTGGATAGGGGGAGGGCTGTCTTACTGAGACAACATGTAGTCCAGGAAGTAAGTGAGCCCAGTGTCCATGACATCAGAGACACTAGGTTCACTGCTAAAATATAAAATATCTAAAACCACATATTACACACATAAAGACCCCCAGGAAAGTGTTCTAAATCTTCTAAACCTCATTAACACTTAGCCCACTAGCATTTATTGATTGATCTAATTCACGCCAGCATTTTTCCCATTTGAGCTCTTATTTTGAAAAGCCACATTTCACATTTCCAGTCTACCGGAAGTAGTATTATCCTAGGAAGCTGAACGGAGCCTGGACAGGCCTCGTTTACAATGTGAATCCAAACCGGGGCACTGGAGAGCTCCACATCGTCGGCTCTGTGCCGTCAAAGAAACGTTGTTTTGACCAAAAATGCCATCTGGGAACAAGGAATAGGAGATAAAGGCCATTGAAAGAAACGGATAGAATGGCGACGACAATCTAAGATGGACGATCCTGTGCTGTGACAACAAGATAGCTAGCTAACTGGCTAACGTAAGTAGCATTATGGCTCGATTGATCGAATGCACTATAAAAGCGCAATTGCTATTAATCAACGGCAATGGCGGTATAAGCGTTGTATAAAAGAAATAGGCTTCAATTGACCTATGGCAATAGCGCTGAAAGAATTTAAAAAAAGAAATAGCAAAAAGGGTGAAGTGTCCCTTTAATTTATAGGATATAATTATATGGTCAAAGTAATGAAGAGAATATGACATGTTTTGCCACTGGAATGGTATTTTAACAGCATGACCAGCAGCAGCATTATATGACCAGCAGCAGCATTATATGACCAGCAGCAGCATTATATGACCAGCAGCAGCATTATATGACCAGCAGCAGCATTATATGACCAGCAGCAGCATTACATGACCAGCAGCAGCATTACATGACCAGCAGCAGCATTACATGACCAGCAGCAGCATTATATGACCAGGAGCAGCATTATATGACCAACAGCAGCATTATATGACCAGCAGCAGCATTATATGACCAACAGCAACATTATATGACCAGGAGCAGCATTATATGACCAGCAGCAGCATTACATGACCAGCAGCAGCATTATATGACCAGCAGCAGCATTATATGACCAACAGCAGCATTATATGGCCAGCAGCAGCATTACATGACCAACAGCAGCATTACATGACCAGCAGCAGCATTACATGACCAGCAGCAGCATTATATGACCAGCAGCAGCATTACATGACCAACAGCAGCATTACATGACCAACAGCAGCATTACATGACCAGCAGCAGCATTATATGACCAGCAGCAGCATTACATGACCAGCAGCAGCATTATATGACCAGGAGTAGGGCTGGGCGATATGACAAAATCTCATATCACGATATAGAATTGATTTTATCACGATAACGATATACTCACGATATAGAATATTTTTTACGATACCTATTTTTTTTATCTAAAATAATTGATTTTTGTTCAGGTCGAGTACTTTACTGTACTTGGGCTGTACTGTACTGTACTGTACTGTACTGTACTGTACTGTACTGTACTGTACTGTACTGTACAAGCTCTCCTCCCTGGCCTCTGTCTGTGTTAGGCTGCACAACAGTGACACTTGTTGGTGACAATAGTTATGCTATTTCCGTGCTCGGATACAGGGACAGGGACACACATAGCTGTCTATAATGGTTGCACCACTCAAAAAACAATTAAATTCACATTATCCAGTCTAATTATATGAATATAATACTGATGCCCTTCCCATGCACAGACAGGCCCAAAGCAAGTACAAAATATTACAAAATAAAATGTATATAATAATAATTAGAGGCTGAACTCAATTGTTCAGCCTCTGTAGACATTTTTAAAGCACAGCTCAAGACCCACTTCTACAACATTGCTTTTAATTGATCTTTTATTTTTTGTTATTCATGTCCTCACTGTATTGCATTACTGCTTGTTTTTTAATGTCGTTGCCTTGCTTTTCTTTTTTTCTCCATTGCTCTGTAAAGCACTTTGAGAGCTGCATTTCATGTCATGAAAGGTGCTATACAAATAACGTTTTATTAGTATTATTAATAATTATTATTATTATTATGACAATTAAAAAGAAAAAAGAAAGAAATAAGACGTTGCCATTCACACACAGAAGTACAGGCCTGTGTCTGCATTAAATTGGCTTAAGGAAAAAATAAATATCTCATGTCACAGTTTGTCACTACAGTTGTTTCAGTTCATTTAAGCTCTGTATAGGGAATCAACATGTTCTGTTGTAGTTATAGTTTAGTTTGTTAAAGACGTTGGGCAGCTTAACGATGTTTAATTGACTACAGGCGATAGTGAGAGAGAACGCGATCTTGTCGTCAACTCTGGGACGAGTGGGGCTTTTTCTTTTCCATTTTTTTGATGATCACAACAAAGTCAGCGTCTTGTGTTGTTGTTGTAAGCTGTTGCTGAATTAAGGACTTTTCAAATGGAATAATTTATTTGGAACAATAAAACAAGACAGACACGCAGCAGGACTGCACAGGTAAGAGGAACGTCTTGGAAGAAGTTTGCAGTGCACCCGACGACGGACAAGCTTATTGTTCAACTGTGTAAAACATGCGTGGCTCACGCAATTTATCAATTTGACCCAACATGAAACCTGCATTTATAACAGTGAATGACCGGTTACTTTAGGGCGCGTTCGGAAATAGCGCACTAGGCGGACTGTGCATTGTGCAATGCAAACTGATAGATGAGTTCGCTCCGGTGTGGTATTTCCGAACGTGCCCCTTACACCGCTCTGAATCTCGTCAGCCATCATCTCCCTTCATGTAATCAAAACCACTTCCATATCCATACAATGGAAGACGTTGCCCCTCTTTTAGGTGCAAGCACCACCTCGGCTTGTGTTGTGGTCGTGTTGGCCTGCTTAGAGTATATAATAGAGAAGACATCCGAAAGGTGTTCGCTCACTGTTTTCAGTGCGCGCGGTGGGCTGCTGGGCATGCCGTATATAAGCGCTGTGACGTAAAATACTGCCGTAAAGCGAAACGACGATATAAGCGATATAGCTTTTTTTTCGTGATAGACATTTTCTATCGAAAATACGATATATATCGTCATATCGCCCAGCCCTAACCAGGAGCAGCATTATATGACCAGCAGCAGCATTACATGACCAGCAGCAGCATTACATGACCAGCAGCAGCATTATATGGCTCATGGCTGCCATCTATAATTCATGACAATCAATCACCAACATGCTGACATCAGTCGGCTCACAGAGAGAGCGCACAGGCACAGTTCAGTGTGCCACATATTGACCGTGTGTACGGCATAGCTAGAGCAGGGGTGGGCAACTGGTGGCCCGGGGGCCACATGCGGCCCCCACCTTCACTTAACGTGGCCCTCAGGTTAAAGTCAGAATAGAATACTGATATAATAATGGTTTCAGCTGTTACTATTCCACAACATACAGTACAAACATGACCCGCTGTTATTACTTCAGTCTAAATTAGTAGCTCATTGCTTCAACACAAGTATAATTAAAAGGCATTTGAAATTACATAAAAATGTTAATTTTCAGGATTCCAATTCAGATTCCAAAAATTCAATTCAAGATTTCAGTTTGAATATAGCAAAAATAGCCGACCTACAAGCTCAAAACTCAGGAGGTAGAGCAGGTCGTAGATCGGCGATTTTTTTCTACGACAGTATAATATATGGCCCTATAGGGAGCGAGTGTGGAAATATAGTGGCCCTCTCCATCGTCAAAGTTGCCCCCCTGAGCTAGAGCAATCCATGCTCGCGCATTTATACGAGTCCAGCATACAGCAGTCCTTTCTCACACAGCAGACATGTTGACACGCCACACAGCTTATAAGGTAAACACAGCTGAGACCATCGGCACGGCACCAGGCTGGTGGTCCGGCTCCTCTTCCTGTGTGTGCCAACATGAAGTCAACGGCACAGGAGCCGTCCATGCTGCATGGAGACACAGTGACACCTTCTATCACCTTCTAGAGTCGCTTGACCATATATGACACATGGGCGACTGTGGCTCAGGAGGTAGAGCAGGTCATCCAATGATCAATGGGTCGGTGGTTCGAATCCCGGCTCCTCCTGTCTATATGTCGAAGTGTCCTTGAGCAAGACACTGAACCCCAAATTGCTCCCGATGTGCTGGTTGGTACCTTGCATGGCTTCCGCCGCAATCGGTGTATGAATGGGTGAATGTAATGCACAATCTATGTAAAGCGCCTTGGACAAAGGCGCTATATAAATTTACCATTTACACATCAACATGTCTGCTATGGAGGAAGGTTGACCATTATACAGTACGACATCAACATGTCTGCTATGGAGGAAGGTTGACCATTATACAGTATGACACATCAACATGTCTGCTGTGGAGGAAAGGCTCCAAATTGCTGGAAAAGTAACAGAGTACATTCACGTGAGTAACATTTTTGAGGTATTTGCACTTTACTTGAGTATTTCCAATTGCCAATACTTTTACTTCTACTCCACTGCATCTCAGAGGCAAATATTGTACTTTTACTACAATACATTTATTTGAAAACTTTAGATACTTAGTTTAGATACTAGTATAAAGTATACTTTGTAGATTTTTAATATTACAAAACATTATATTAACCACTTCAGGCAGCCATATATACAGGCAGCCATATATACAGCCATATTTCGACCATTTGAAAATTACTTGACCCATTGTGAGCTTGTAGATCTGCTATTTTCAAAAGATGTTTATACATTTTGAAACTTTAAATGAGACATTCTGCATAATGAGTACTTTTACTTTTGGTATACATTTCAATGCCAATACTTTTGTACTTTTACTCAAGTACATTTCAAATTCTGGAGTATTCCTGTATTGCAGTACACTTTTACTTAAGTAAAACATGTGAGCCCGTTTCCACCACTGGTACAGTACATAGTAAAATACTTAGTGAATTAACCCATAACTAGGGGCCACCAGGTCTCGTCACGTTGCTGTAGATACTGTACATACTGTAGTAAAATACTTAGTGAATACATCCATAACTAGGGGCCACCAGGTCTCGTCGCGTTGCCGTAGTGACAGATCAACAACGCGCCGCTCTGAATGGACCTGACACTGACACGCGGTGCCAACATATCCACGTCCAAACAGGTCAACCATGCATCAGCGCGGCATATGGTTCATACTCGGCCATCGCTGGGAATGCTTTATGGCCATCGCTACGTGCAGGCACCATACAGTGCATTACCCCGGGGCTGCAGGAGAGTGTGTGTGAGTGCGTGCGCTCGTGTGCACTTGCATGTGCACCCACATACAGCAGCCTGTCACCAGCACCAACCAGAAGGCGTGCGTGTCCGCGCGCGCGTGTGTGTGTGTCCATGTGTGTCCATGTGTGTCCATGTGCGCGTGTGTGTGTGTGTGTGTGTCCATGTGTGTCCATGTGCGCGCGCGTGTGTGTGTGCGCGTGTGTTAAATGTACATTCACATCAGCTAAATGGAACGTCACTGAAGCATGTCACTCAAGCGATCAATACAATGGCTGTTTTAGCGGTGCAGTTCGGGAGACATCTGGCTAGTGATGGTATGCAATGCATGCCTGTGCATGTGTGTGTGTGTGTGTGTGTGTGTGTGTGTGTGTGTGGGGGGGGGGGGGGGGGGGGGCATTGTCCAGAGTCCTCTGAGTCATGCAGTCGTGTAACATTGTACAGCCTTTGTAAGAGAAGAGGAGAGTTCCTGTAATGTTTTATTCAGGACAACTTCAAAGATTCATTCAAGCACAGGTGTCGAAGCCCCCCCGTATTATGTGTCATCGTGTCCACGTATATTATTCATTTTCATATCATATGGCATCTATTCTAAAGCATTTCCATCCCTGCAGAAAGTACAGTTACAGTAGCTTGCCTTATTTGGCTGGAACAATACATTATGATTCAACCAACGACCAAAATAAAAATGAAATAATGTCAAATGAGAAAATTTGGGAGAAAGAAAGAGAGAGAGAGAGAGAGAGAGAGAGAGAGAGAGAGAGAGAGAGAGAGAGAGATGGAAGGATGGACAAGTGCTAGTGTGAATAGGAGGGAGAGAGAGTATGCTCAATCCCACTCAGACCACCTGCTCGTCGGTTCCTCTGGCACCACAGATACTGTCATTGTCCACACACACACACACACACACACACACACACACACACACACACACGTGCACAACCGTGCACACACACACACACACACACACACACACACACACACACACACACACACGCACACACGCACGCACACACGCACGCACACACACACACACACGCTAAGCTCAAATATAAAAATCTCCCGGTGCGCTCACAGAAAGCCTTTCCCAGTCCCTCCCACATCAGATGCTGGGCACACAGACGGATTTAAAACTGTTAGGTGCTGTTCAATATGGGCCTGGGTTGGAGCCAATAGCCTCGGCCACTTCTCAAAGGTTCCGCTGCTACAGTACGGTACCTGCTCCGTTATATTGTTCCAGTAAAACTTCACAAAGTACAGTGTGTCGTGTCTCCCAACTGTCGGTTTTGTAAGAGCGCGGCGGGCGGCGGTTTTGCTTAAGGAAACACAAAGAGTTCCAAGACAAACAGTGCTGGTTTAGTTGTGGTTGTTCCTCCGCTCATTTTGTTGCGTTTGCGACTAGTCCATCCTCATTTTACAGAACGGTTCTTAACCAAGCAGGGATAAAGAGCTTTAAATGGGATTACGCTCGGTTTAAAGGTGTTGCCAATTAGCCCGAAATGTCACAAATGCTTCGCTACAAACGACACAGAATGAGCCGGGTCCGATGTATCAGAAACTCTGGCTAATGAAAATGAGCTCATTAACACAGAGACAGGAAAAAAGGGACCCTCGGTGTAGGTCCAAGGCCTCATTCACACGTACCAATCACCAATCAAGCAATGTTTGGTCGTTTTTTTTGGGCCACCACAATGCTTTTCCAATGGGAGTCACATGGTTTGATCAAACATTTGTGTTTTATTGCTGATTGCTCTCCCCTCATCAAACAAAAAATGTTTGGTCAAACCATGTGACTCCCATTGAAAATGAATTGGAGCAGCAATCAAACAGCAATCAGACATCGCACACGGACCGAACAGTTCTTGTGTAGGTGTGTACGAAGCCTTAGACAGGACTGTACACAGTAATTCATTTAACTGTGTGTGATCTGTGTTCTTCTCTGACTGACAGTAAAAAATGGAATCGCTTCCATTCACTCTTTGGTGTTAAATTAGCACTGGGATTTGTAATCAACTGAACCATGAACTAATGCCAACAGTTCATAATGAAATACACAGAGCGCTCCACCAACCCCTCCCTCCCTCTCTCTCTCTGCTGCCCATTGAGGGGATGCCATTGAAGGGACAGGTGCAGCTATGCATCGATCCTGCCCCCCCACTGCAACCACACACAAACCCACTCACGCACATACATACGCTCATTTGTCGCACAGCCAATATCGTGAGACCTCAATAACCGACGAACGTGCACAAAAACACATCGCCCACCGGTGTCCTGTCGCACTACCCTGCAGCTCATTGTTTGTTCAGAGTGGCGAGGGCACTCAGGTACCAAAGGTAATGGCACCTGGGGTTATTCAGGCCTAAATGGGCGCTCTGGCCGCGCTGCAGCTCACAGAGTGCCCGTCTGTGTGGAGTGGAGACTAATGCCGCCTGTGCACACAATGTCGCGCTCGACTACAAAGGACAGGTGTGCGTGCATCAACTAAAATTGTCCCCCGTTGCCTGGGGCCTCTCCGAGTGGCAGACCCCGTCCATTAGACGCAATTTAGCAGGATGATCAGAGTGCTTGAAAAAGGGGCCACATCAAAAAGGCCTAGAGAATCCCAGGTGCCCCGACGCAAATATAAAGACCACGGCAATAACCGAGCCCCACTTACTGGGCCCTGATGTATTCTGTGAGCGAAATTAAGACGTTCCTACCGCAGCCAAGGGTCTTTTGTTGCTCGGCGGAGAGGCGGGAGGAATTGTTCCTAAGTTAACATGGTGTCTGAGGTAATGAGAGCTCCGAGGGTAATTATCATTCTGCGATGCATATTGATATTTCACTAATGGAGGGCTGATGGTGCTGTAACAGTAAAGTATAATAATATACCTGTAGAGAGTGTACAATGGAGATTTATTCTACAAAGTACAAAGGCTACCCAGGAACACTCTGATCATGACAGTCGCCTTATGTGGCGAGCCATTCAGCTTGTTTTTTGTTTTACCTCCAATCAAAGGCTGTGTGACTACTGTAATTTCCAAAACGAGGGTGAAACCAAAATGTTATCTTAAGGCCTATTCAAAATTCCAGTTTTAGGTGATAAGGTGACCCCCCCTGGTTACTTGGTTAGTGAAAACAGGGAGATGTGTTTGGGTGAGCGGTGAGTCACTTACCACCGCGGCGTGACGTCATGTTGTAGTTTATCACCTAAAACCAGAGTATGAATAGGTCTTTATAGTCACTAAAAGATAAAGTGTCCCAAGGTCGACTAGAGTTTGCTCTACAGCAGTGGTTCTTATACTTTTCAGGTTAGATTAGTGTTTGCCCGGGACCCAAACTAGTGAAAATAGCAGATCTACAACACGCCACTTTGTGTCGCGTTGTGAGCTTGTACATCTGCTATTTTCACTACTACTTCAATATGTTTTAGTTTTCTAATTTATGGAATTTATTTTCTTTCTTTTTTTCTTACTGAAAAACCCCCAGTTCATTTTATTTTTAATTCATGAAAGTGTTTGCTTTTTTGTTTTGTTTTTGGAAAATGTTTTGAAATAATAATTAAAAACCAAACCAATTGTTTCTCCTGTCTCTCTCTCACTGTTGCTGTCGAAATAAAACGGAAATGCCCAAAAAGAATTGTCTTAATAAAATAATCATCAGCTGGTTAGCATGCAGCCACACATTTTGCACACTACAAACTGCAAAGAATGTAAAGAATGTAGTGAACAAGGTTTAGATATTCCATGTTGGTGATTAAAGCAGCTGCCCTTGGAAAAGTAACACTGCTCTGCAACAAGGAGAGCTAGCCCACAGTTTCCCGGCCAGTGAATTGGTTTCTAAATACCGGTAGATAGAGATATATATATAGTCATTTCAATTAGATAATGCTAGCAAGGACAGCTTGTGTTAATTAATACATACAGTATTTGTTCCGTTCAGGAATAACCATTGGGATATTCTTATATCTTAACTGACACAATACGGTTAATGGAAGATCAATGGAACAAGTTGCTCAAGATACATTGGAATATCAAAGGGTTCAATCATTTGTTGCACGCGCACACAGTGTCTGCTGAGGTCAGGGTTCAATCCCCAGCCGAGTCATAACAAAGACTATTAATAAAACAGTGCAATGCCTCCCTGCTTGTTACTCAGCTTGACAGGGATGGGGGTACGTCCCAGTGTCAAGCTGCCTGATGGTATAAAGAAACACTGTGACCTATAGGCTACATTGCTCATGAACTGAATGCCACAGACGAAAAACTACCACACTATTTATCCATAATGTATAAATGATGGATAAGGGGTCAGGACAACGAGGCCTTTTCGTGGAGGGGTCAGAATGACATTTGGACTTAGACTTTTCGTCTATGGTACTCCCAAGGCTTACCCCACAGATTTCAACCACTTACTTACAGTAAGTAAAAAAAAAATAGCCAATCTACATAACTTGTACGTGCTTCTCCTATTTTTTATATTTATATATTTGCCATGCCCAAAATAGAGACGCCAAGTTGAAAGAGGTAAAAGCTTTTTGACAAATTATTCTATCCCAGGAAACATTTTATATGCTAAAAGGAACAGCGCCCCGAAAGTCTGGAAAGCGAGGCTTTGGGCACATCTCTCTCACCTAGTCACTGAAGACGGGCACAGTCCGAGCTTTCATTTATCTCCAAACTCCATTTTGTATGATATCATTTCTCCTCCCGAAAAAAATCTAGAGCAAGGCCCAAGCAGGACAGTGGAGTTGGGACCAAAGGACACCGTGTCCCAGGTTACCGTGTTGATTTACGACCATAAGTCTGCCCCCGCGGTGACCTTTATTGGTGTCACCCAGACGGGGACGTGGGCGCTTCGGACCGAGATGACAAAGTGTCCCTCCGAAGGTCGTGCCCTGCCCCGGAGCCACGTTCTCTGAAACTCATCACCGAGCCCCGGACACACTTCTCCAGCTGCATTAACTTCTTCTGACCTGAGATCAGATTCATACGAGGTTTCCACTGGACACACACTGGTCTGATGAACCCATTCTGACCTGAGATCAGATTTAAAAAAATGTCAGTCGTTCTTAGATTTTTCAAAAATAGCAGACCTACAAGCTCGTAGCGCGCCACTCGGTGGCGCGCTATGAGCTTGTAGGTCTGCTATTTTTCAATAGCTAAAGCATGACATGATGCCAACACCAAAATGGGTTCCCGTTCAGAATGGGTTAACTTCTTCTGGGAGAAAGTGTCTACCCGCAGGCCATAGGACTGTGACACTAAAGCAATCATAACCACCTGCTCGTTGACATGCCCCAACTGTGCTGAAGAGCACCAGTGTTCTTTTGCCATTTGCCATGTTCTTTTTTTTTTTCTTTTTCTTTCCTGGGCCAGCATTTGTTATGCCCCTCAAGCCTAATTTATGCTCCGGTGGAAAAAGTGCCTGAAAAAAAAGGTGTCAATACGCATAAATATGGTTTCAGAGTGCTGGGCTGGCTCCCTACATTGCAAGGCTCTTTCATGGTTTCCTATTCTTGGCATGTAGCTGAAGGTTATTATTTTATAATTGCACAATTAGCAGATCTATACAATCTCAGCGCATTTTGCGACGTGTTGTGAGCTTGTAGATCGATCGGCTATTCATGTGAGACACGTATGTTATGCACGCGTATAAAATCCGGGCTTAAGTAAAAAATAAATACAGACAGAAAAGGTACGCCACAAAGTTAAAGGTATATTCAGTGATTTCACTTAATTCAAATATCACTTATTTTTTTGTTTTGTAGTGATAATCCTCTCTACTATAGTGTGCTGGCCATATAAGGAGTTCCTCCCTGTCCCCAGTTAACCCCTGGGGGTCAAAAAACCTTAGGTTTCGTTTTTGACTCTATATCCTGATTGGACGAAAGGCTGGGTCCCACAGCCAAAAACGAAACCTAAGGTTTTTTGAGTGAAATCACTGAATATACCTTTAAATAAACATAAACAGCTAATGAATATGAGCACATGGTTACCGTGTGAACTGTCAGTCAGAGAAGAACACAGATCACAGCAGACTACAGTGTATGTGAGCTATGAGGTTCAGACACGCAGAGAGACAGACAGACAGACAGTTAGCCTTTTACATTGACAGGTGTGCAACACTGGCTGGCTCCTTTGAAAAGCATCCATTTCCTTAGCAACTGGACGTCAGCTAAATTCAGCCAGGCGACTTTAGCAGATGGCTTGGTAAATACCTTGCCATGTGTTCCCGAGGAGAAACTATAATGCATCATAGCACGCACGCACCACAGTCACGTGAATCCCCTTCGATATCTTCACCACTATCCTACCACGGCACATTTTGCAGGCTCATTGTTATTCATACTGTACTGTATATATACACACAACATTTTCTGATATGTTTCTGAAGCACTTTTATAGTAGCCTTACCGGGGTTAATGGTGAATGTAATATGCAATCTCCCTTTGTAACAATCAGCCCCTGCCAAAGGTCTCATTTCATTTAATTGTGTAACCATGGTTACTGCCATATTGAACATACAGAGGCGTACGGGCAAAAGGTTCCTCTGTTGAGAAATGCCTCCAGGGGAACAGCGAACACAGAGCCTGACCAAATGCCTTGAACCGTAGGAGACACAGAATAGCTCCTTTTCAATTGAAATATTCCGTGGAGACACAATGATACAGTGAAATGTGTGCATGGTTGTTCCAATGGAGGTATTTGTGTTTACAGACCAAGGTCTCTATATGATTCATTCTCTCTCTCTCTCTGCTGTGTGTGTGTGTGTGTGTGTGTGTGTGTGTGTGTGTGTGTGTGTGTGTGTGTGTGTGTGTGTGTGTGTGCGCGCGCCGTAGGGCACTGACCTTGCTCTACGCTGACCTGGCCTTGCTCTATGCATTACCATTTTTTCTTCCCATGTTTTCTTCCTTGGGAGTTTTTCTGTGACAGGCTGAGGCTTGTGATTGGGTTTCTTTGTTCAAAACGTGGACCTGTATAGCCCTCTGCGACTGCTATGGTTAAATATGGGCTATACCAAGAAACATGTTCAATTTAGTATCGTCCTCATTTCTAATTCTTCTCCGTCTCTGTCTTCGTCTCTCTTTCCTCTGTCTTGTCTCGCAGCTGTGTGGAGGGCAGAAGTAGACCAGCTGCACATCTCAGATCAGCCAGGGACTCTGTCATTAACACAAGACACCCCCCCCCCCCTGGCCCTGTTCTAAGGCCCGGTGTGTGTGTGTGTGTGTGTGTGTGTGTGTGTGTGTGTGTGTGTGTGTGTGTGTGTGTGTGTGTGCTACTCACAAAAAAAGCCGAGGGATGATCACATGCTTCTTGGGACCGTGGTAGCGTAGTGAATGTGTGTTGGGTCAGAGCATCACTGGTGGATGGATCAGCGTGATGGAGAGGTGCAGGTGGAACCACGAGACACCGTTCTTCCTCTGGAAACACATCATGGCTTTAGTTAGAACAGACGCTTTGAGGGTCTATGAATGAACTCAAACAGAGGCTGAATTCCTATAGCCGCCGATCACCCACAAAACAGCACTACAGTACTGTAGATGTACTGTAGATGGCGCTCAAAGTGGATTCCGAGGACTCTCGAGGTTCCTTTAGGTGGGGTCTAACTTGACCCTTACAAGCCTGTAACTCTGACAGTATCCAAATTTGGATACTGTCAGAGTCAGGCCCAGCGGGAGGAGACAATGGCGTAGGGGTCATTTGCATAAGTAGAGGGGGCAGCCATACATTTGCATACCTACGGGCGCTACTTCGGCTTCCTGTCTGTCTGCGTGCTGCGGTGCGTTCTGTGCTACTGTAAGTGGCGTGCTCCCTTTTAAAAAACAAAAGGTGGTCCGTTAAGCCTTAAGGGGTCAAAGACCCATTTTGACCCCCCCGCGGCGCCGGGCCTGGTCAGAGTTAAGGGGACACCATGAGGCCTGCTGTAGACGCCCACGGTTAGACTACATGCTCTTTAACGTAAAGGTTTGAGAACCATTGCTGCTGTTTAGACGCCCACGGTTAGACTAAATGCTCTTTAACGTAAAGGTTTGAGAACCATTGCTGCTGTTTAGACGCCCACGGTTAGACTACATGCTCTTTTAGCCACAACAATATAGTGTGCACGCAAATTATCGGAATATATGGCAAGCACTATAGGCCTGATCCAGCTGGTCAGTTTGGAATGAAAACTAACGAGGCTTTCTGCTGTATGTATAGCCTGAAAAGTCTACAGTATATATCATTATATCTATCTGCTCTCTCATTGTAGCTGCCTGTGTGCTAGCTCTTTATGTGCATGCTAGCTCTCTGTGTATATAGGCTGTCGTCTGTCTGTCTCTGTGTGTGTGTGTGTGTGTGTGTGTGTGTGTGTGTGTGTGTGTGTGTGTGTGTGTGTGTGTGTGTGTGTGTGTGTGTGTGTGTGTGTGTGTGTGTGTGTGTCTGTCAGTCTCTGTCTGTCTGTCTCTGTCTGTCTGTCTGTCTGTCTGTCTGTCTGTCTGTCTGTCTGTCTGTCTGTCTGTCTGTCTGTCTGTCTGTCTGTCTGTCTGTCTGTCTGTCTGTCTGTCTGTCTGTCTGTCTGTCTGTCTGTCTCTGTCTGCCTGCCTGCTGTCTGACTGCTACCTCATTTTAATGCTGGTGAAATGGAGCCTGTGTGTGTGTGTGTGTGTGTGTGTGTGTGTGTGTGTGTGTGTGTGTGTGTGTGTGTGTGTGTGTGTGTGTGTGTGTGTGTGTGTGCCTCCCTCCCTCACCGGCCCTGTTGCGTGTTCAGCGCTCAGCTCCCCATATGCCTCTCCCCTGTGTTCCCTCTCATCCAGCCACTGGGAGCTTGATTAAGCCTGACTTGTCACCAAATTACACACACAAAGTTTACATGCATTCCCCGGCTCTCCAGCTGTTGCAGATTTGTTACAAAGAATAAATCTTGAAGCAGTTGAGTGAGCAGGTCTGGGATGGCTGCTGCCACATTGACGGAGGAAGAGGGGGGCGGGGCGGGGTGGGAGGGGAGGGGGGGGGGGGTGTATTAAAAAGAGGCAGAGACAGAATGTAGGGAGACGGACAGACAGACAGACAGACAGACAGACAGACAGAGACAGTGAGTGAGGCAGGTTGATGAGGGATTTGACTTTTGTTTTTTCTATTCCATTTCTCCCTGATCAAATTCTAATTTGTTAACCAGGTCCAATCTGTCATTGACATCTGATCTATAATAACACACTGTGATGTGATGTGATTGTCAACACGTTGCATAAAAGGCTGCCTCGGGCCCGGCTTGAAGAAAGAAACAAGAATCCTGGGGGTGAAATGGCGCGTGAGACGGTGGACAATAGAAGAATACAAGCTTGCATTATTGGGTGTCTAACGACAACGCATATGAACCATAGAGTTATATATCTATAGAGAAGACACCTGAGTTCTCCTCCCATCCACTTGCATTAAGTTGCTCAAAAGCGCATGAGGCGGATTCACTCCTCCTTCCTGGTAGGAACAGAGTGCATTCTGGGACGGATTGGCCCCAAACACATGAACGCGCTGCCGTTGACTATCATTGTGCCGTTTGTGCGCGTTCACGTATGAAACATTCGTTCACGTGTCATGGCCCCAATCACATGAACGTGCGCAATGATAGTCAACGGAGCAGCGCTGGCTCGAGCTGCACTACCAAATCCGGCCACTATGTCCATTTCGCCTCAGGGTTTCCTCTGGGTGCCTTCTCTAGAAATATATACTCTAAGATATGAACACGCACACACCAACGCATGCGTGTGTACATATATGGTATACCAGCACACTCAAATAGCATCGTGGCTCGTTTTGTTTCTCAGACAACACAGTCACAGATTATTCTTTTTTTTTTTTTTTTTCTTTCTTCATTCGCCCTCTCTCCTCCATCTCTTTATGATCATTTAGAGATCATCTAAATGGCTGTGGCAGTAATTGGTGTGTGGGCGCGATTACCCAAAGAAAGCACGTATACACCGAGGTAATGAGCAGGAGCCCTGCAGCTCGCTAGACTGCTGATCAATACCATTAACCCATTCTGGGCGGAAACCCCCGTTGGTGTTTTAAGCATCATGTTATAATTTAGCTATTGAAAAATAGCAGATCTACAAGCTCATTTGAAAAGTCGTGAAAATGTGGCACAAATCTTTGAATATATATTTCAGAGCGAAGATTTTTAACTACAATATTGGCTTCTGGGGGGTCCCTGGAACTACATATTTTCAGTCTGCGGCCAAATACAGATAATTCTGGGGGTCCTTGATATGAAAAAGGTTGAGCACCGCTGACATAGAAACATAGGTTTTTTAGAAAAAAATATAGGTTTTTGAAGCCTTTTTTTTAATGACTTCAGTCCAAAATGGGTTAAACAACATGCACTTTGAGCCGAGCTGCATTCGAGAGAGCTCCCGACACCCAAATGGATATTCCTCGTAGCACTAATGGCTTTGAACTAGGCCTCCATTACCATGTATAAAACACTGCTTATTAACATAATCAAATCTCGCCCTGTGCTATTTTTTTTTTTTGCGTCACAGATAATATGAAAAGACAGGAGGTTGCTAATGTAATTAAGCGTATGCTATAATTACTATCCCCTGATCACATGACCCCAGCTCTTCTTATAACAAAGCTAAATAAATAGTGCCATTACCCGCGCCGCAGTGCATTAATGCTTTACACACGTTGCCTTGACACACCCTTCACAAGCATTTTGCCAACCGCGCAGTCAGAACGATGTGGTTACATACAGTAACAAAAGCATACTGGAATTCAGAAGATACTTTATTGGGTTCAATTAAAGCCATTTCAGTTGACGCTGTCATCGATCATACATTAAAAATGTTGCAATGTTTAATAGACTCAAAGAGTCATTTCTGCTGCAGCTAGAACCAGCAGGATCACAGCAAAGAAAGCCATCATGATCAGTGGTTTAATTACAAACATTTTAATTTGCATCTCGGGGCTCAATTCATCAAATCCATCTTAGCAGCTAACAGCCCCCTTTTCTCCCTCCATATGCCCAATAAATAAATAAGAGGCTAGACGAGATTCTGAGGCCCAGGAAGTGATTATTATTTCGCTAACAATTACCGAGATGCTAATGGCTATTGTATTGATTGCTCTGCCCTTTTGAGATCAAGGTCATATGAAAATGTAATCAAAAAGGCTTTGATAATTCCCGCTGAGCCGCAAAATTATAAAAGGCAGTGGCGTGGCCTAAAATATCCTCCCACCATTAAAAACCTGACTTAACTGTTAATGTTTCACATTATAATGAAGCGGATCTCCATAAATATTATGATGCACAGCATTCCCTTGTAATTGAGGTAGCTGGTCGACTGTTCCTGACAATAATAGCACACTACAATTGTGTCCTGGAGCTTAGCTTAAGAGATACGCAGAGCATGAATGCCTATCAAGCATTTGGCGTGCTCCGTGTAGTGTGTGTGTGTGTGTGTGTGTGTGTGTGTGTGTGTGTGTGTCTGCGCTCAGCCATGCACATATTTGCATGGCATATATTGTGTGTTTTGTCATCATTAACACACACACACACACGTGTATTGTACGCGTTGATCACCAACATTCGTGTCATGTTAAGACGTCACCATTCGTGTCATGTTAAGACGTCACAGAGAGTTAATGGAATGATTGATGAGGTGGCGTTAGCCGATCAGCGAATACATTCGAGCCAACGTAGGCTTTGCGAAAATGCACAATGAACAACTGCATGATAACGATGCTGTCTAATGACTGCGGAAGGTTTCACTGTGAGGTAGAACCAATGCAGCGTACTCATAAATAACATTTTACCCTGCAAGTGTTTCCTGTCACTCCGATTTTTAAGCAATTTCCACGAGTCAGATGTGAAATTTACTCATCATTAATTCACCCCGGCAGACATTTCTCAACCTCACTACATTAGTTCTGTCAACTCATTAAAGTCGTATCATTGTGTGTGTGTGTGTGTGTGTGTGTGTGTGTGTGTGTGTGTGTGTGTGTGTGTGTGTGTGTGTGTGTGTGTGTGTGCCGTTCAAGCAATGGGTTGTACAGCAGAACAACAATCTATTGCGTCAATAATTGTATTGTTTACACAGCTACAGTATCAATGTCATGCGGGCACAATGCAAGACAATTTAGGCAAAATGTGAAAACCAATAACAGAAGGCACCTCAATTAAAGAAAAGGGAGTGCAACCCGACTCTTGAATGCAATCCAACGTGCTCCACTACACCACTAAGGGTTTCATACAGCGCTGAGCACACGCCGTCCCCAACCCTCCTGCATGCAAGACATCCTCCCTCGTCACGCCCTAGAACCCGCCAGGCGTGTTTGGGAATCACGTACACTCCGTCGTGACTCCGCGGCCGCGCAGTGCCTGGGAAAGATACCGCCGCCGCCCGACCGACCCGTCCCAAATTTCCATCAATGGCGGCTCGACTCCTCGGCAGCAACACTCTGATAGGTTAATCCCTGTATCACACTTCAGCACCAGTTCACTAAGCTGCTTAAAAGGACACATTAGAACGACGACAATGACCCGCTAATGGTGTTACATTTCTCTGAAGCATTATGAGCTATCTTTGTCACGTTTATCTTATAATGAGATCTGTCAATTGGCGGCGGCGGCGGTGGGAGCTGGGGGGGTGTTTCCGTACAGCAAGCCAAGGACGTTGATATTTTCACATAATAAATAATGACCTAGAAAAAGGGGGAGAAAACAAACCTTGATCCCTCTCGCCTGATCTGTTTTCTTAGCAGGCGACTGAGCGGGGCAGCCCCATGGGGGCCTTGGAGCTCAGTGTCACCATTTAGATTAGGGGCTGCTGTGCAGACCAGAGTCCTCCGGGCCGTCACAGCAGCCCCAGCCACACCATGTGTGATTGATGACTGCAGGTTCCCATGGGCGCTTTACAACATTTCCTCAAGCAATGTCCCCTGAAGAAAAAGTGCCATAATTTATCATGCTATTACTGTACCGCAAGTCCAAATAGTCTCGCAAATAAGTCTTGCTCCCCCTCTAATTTTATTATGTGTTATTGTCGAACTCTTATCTACTTCTCTGATGCACATTCTATGTTCAAGCAAAGCAGCGGGGCTCCAATTTGCCTTGGGAATTATACCTAATGAATAGAAAGTAAAATGGAATTTACTTGATTTACGTTACTGAAATGCTAATACCAGTGTTGTTTTTGGCAGCAAATTTCTATTTTAGTTTTAGTCATAGTCTCTTGAATAGTTAGTTACACTTAGTTTTAGTCACATTTTAGTCACCTGGAATGTTCTAGTGTTTAGTCTAGTTTTAGTCGACTAAATGTCATACGATTTTAGTCGACTAAATCTACAGTTGATTTAGTCGACTAAAATGTGTTTTGACAGGCCTTGATGTCGTTGTAATGACATATTTTACACTTTGGTTGCATGCTGAAAATAGCAGATATACAATCTCACAACGTGTCGCGCTGCGACACGTTGTGAGATTGTATATCTGCTATTTTCAGCATGCAACCCAGCAGAAAACTGGATCT
>NC_139718.1:9680459-9780459 GCF_964188405.1 Protomyctophum parallelum
GCTGCACTGTTGCCTGCTAATGAGTTGCACCACTCAGTTCACACGGGTGTGATTTTTTTATGACGCTGCCTAATGTTCATGTTGCCAGGAATACGCAGCATACAGCAGGTGATTGTATGGCCGTTTCTGTGCATAGTTGGTCTCTTTTTTTTTATACGCGGGGCACCTGGGCTGGGAGAAGATGCAGCCAAGATAATCTATTTAGATTGGCCAGGTTGAACGCTGTCATTTATCATGAGAGTATATGGCCGTACCTCTGCTGGCAGTCCGGCTGCTCCAGCCAACCACACTCTTAAACTCCGCGAGTGTACAAAATGTAACCAAACGGACCCAGTAAAGGGTCCGTATGGTTACACTTGTTCCCTCGCAGAGTTAGAAGTGGATAAAAGTATCACTGAGGATTTTTTTTTACCATGCGCAATGTCCACGTCCAGTCAGTGGCCTTTCCATCTGTCACGGGGTAGCTGGTGCATGGATCACACCGCTTATTTGGTCAGAGAAATAAGGTTTCACGGCTTGAGGAAGGAACTGGCAGACGTGGAGTTTGCACTACTGTAAGACAACACGGGCCTTCCTTTTCTCACTCAATGCCTCTCTCCATAAACAGCCCAGAGGTTGTAAAAATGACACACACACACACACACACACATTGCTCTATTCTACCACGCAAGGATCACATTTAACACGATGGAAGTCAGTATTATGAATACATGAAATAGGCCACGCTGCATAGATATGAGGTATGAAACAATGTTATTTCAGCCAAAACAATACTATTACTGCAGTACTTGTACTACTACTACTACTGCAGGCTCCTGCATGTAACTACTCCATATTTGTTTGTATGACTTGCATGAGGGTGTACTATGTACGTACGTACTGTATGTACTGAACAGCATGTGTGAAACACCAGCCATTGGCACATTCATCCAAACAGAAAAGTCCTGTCTGATTGTATTAAACAACGATAAACTCACCATACTTTCTGTCAATAGCGTTCAAGTTTGTCGTGTGCGTGCGCGTGCGTGCGTGCGTGCACGCGAGCGCTCAGTGGAGAGGCTCACTAGCATCCAGTCGCTCTCTAAACACACACAGGGTTGGCAGAACCAGGTCCAGTGAAACAGGTTCAGAAGCCTAAACACATGGAGCTATCTCCAGAACCAGGTCCAGTCAAACAGGTTGCAGAAGCCTAAACACATGGAGCTATCTCCAGAACCAGGTCCAGTCAAACGGGTTGCAGAAGCCTAAACACATGGAGCTATCTCCAGAACCAGGTCCAGTCAAACAGGTTGCAGAAGCCTAAACACATGGAGCTATCTCCCATCTCTCCCAAAGGTCTGAGATGAGAGGCAGGGGAGAATTACACACAGATAACCCCAGCCTTTCTGATGATAAAGAACCAGGGAGCGAATAAGACCCACAGTAAATAAAAAGTGTTAATTTAACCCAGAGTGTGTACAAATGGAACCAAAGGGACCTTTACGGGCTTCCAATGGAGCCGTACTACACTGGAATATGATGTAAAATCCCTTTCCCAGGTACAGTATAGGCCCCCTTGGTTAGAACTTTATAAAGTGTTTGATTGCAAGACATGCAGGCTATAGCAAAAAAAATCCAATCTAATGAATGTTATTGTTCTTCATGTTCAAATGTATCCGATGGCACAAACGTCACTGGTTCAGTAGGAGAATATTCTGGAACACATTTGTGTACAGTTGGACCATAGTTAGAGATTGTGAGCCAATTGTGTATTTTCACAAAAAAATATATAATATATAATAATAATACCACGCATTTGCTGGAGTGGGAGGAAAAACGCACTGCACTTTTGTTTCCAACAAAAAGGCCCTTTCCTGCGGAACAATTCTGCACAATTACCGCGCCACCCACCACCCACAGTAAGTCATTTGGACGGAGTAACCTCCACGCCTCAGCGCCGAGGAGTTCTCTAGCGCAGCTAAAATCTAAGCGGCCACATGTGTGGGAGCAAAGAAACAGCGCGCCATTAAAAGGTCCTGACTCACCTTGTTTTAAGTGCAAGGTCTAATTGCCAGCCTCTTTTCCAGGGGGCCAGAGCAGCAGCTGGCATCAGGCTGTATCTACAGGGAAGGCCATTAACGACGGCGTATAGCTGGCTCAGAACGGGGCCCGCAGAACCCCCGTTCCCCTCGCAGTCTCTGTGTTTCTTTGAGTGAGACGCGCACCGCGGGAGACAAACACACACAGAGAGAGAAACCCTCTGTGACTTACCACCTTGTGTTTGACTCATAAATGGCGCTATTATTCTAGCAGAGGCGCAGTCTGGTCATTTGTATAGGGTTGTCTCGTCATAACGGACGCCATTATTCAGTGTGCGGTATGGCGTCGTTTAGAACGGTAAAATATCTAACCCTTTTGGCCTCACTCGAGTCACCAGAGACTCGTTGCCTTGGTGAGACGCTGCAAACTGCGCATGGAGATGAACAGCACTGTGTGCGCATGTGATTCATCAGCTGATGTATTGTGCTATTAAAGGTTAATTGCTGTAATGGGCACTATTTTAGAACAACCAAATTGGAACAATTTGTATCCAACGTGCACCAATCATGCACCATTTATGCAAAGGGCTGGGTCTCTCTCTCTCTCTGGTACTTCTCTCATTAGGTGTGTTTCAGAATTGCGAAGGTTAGATGCAGTCATATAATAAGCAGTGCACGGAACAATGACATGATGCATCCGTGACTGGTGCTAACAATAGACTGTCGGAAGGCAGAGACGAAGGACAAAGAAAAACAGAACACGCGCGCGCATCTCACACACCATCATGCACACACCGATGCTTTGACAGTGGTAGCCTATATAGAGTAAGTAAACCACAGTTATTTTCTGATACAAACGTACAGTATATATAGGCCTATACTACTGAAATACCTGAGGCTTGTGCAGGAAAGCTGGCTCAACCAGAGAATATTTCAGGAGGCCTGCAGTACATATTTTGATGATTTACACAAGCCTGTGGGAGGTACAGTACGAAGGGAGGTATATGAAATAATCCCCCCCGCCCACCCCCATGACTCCCTGCAGTTCCATCGAGAACATGCCGGTTTCCTAAACATACCGTGTTTATTTTTTGTTATTTTCTTTTTTTTACCCACAATCCACCCTGGTCGCCTCCTCGGGGCACATGCAGCTGACCACATACGGGTCAGGACCAGCAACCTGTCTGGCACACTGCCAGTGGTGGAAAGTAACTGAGTACATTTACTTATACTTACTATAGAGCACAAAACATACATTAACCACTTCAACCCTATTTCTATTTTCTATTTTCAAAAGACTTTTATACGTTTGAAAATTTTAATTGGGACGTTCTGCATAATGAATACTTTTACTTTTGGTACTTTAGTACATAAGTATTGGCATCAAAATGTAATTAGTTTACATTTAGCCTACTTTAACCCATTTTGGTGTTGGCATCATGTTATGCTTTAGCTGTTGAAAAATAGCAGATCTACAAGCTCGTATCGCGCCACCGAGTGGCGCGATACGAGCTTGTAGGTCTGCTATTTTTGAAAAATCGAAGAACGACTGACATTTTTTTAATCTGATCTCAGGTCAGAATGGGTTAATCAGACCAGTGTGTGTCCAGTGGAAACCTCGTATGAATCTGATCTCAGGTCAGAATGGGTTAATCAAGAACTGTATAGGCTAAATGTTGAATTCCGGACTTCTACTTGTAACAGTGTACTTCTACATTGCAGTATTTATACTTTTACTTAAAGTAAAACATCTTTCCACCACGGCACACACATGCAAACACAGCACACTGTTGCCTTTCTCCCCCTGGACGAGGCCACACGTAGCCCAACACACACAACACAGAGGTGGGACTCACGGCCACCCCGCTCACCTAAACACACACTACGCTCAGTGTGGCTTCTGGGGATCCACAGGGGTCCTTGGTGGAGTCCCAGCCAGGGGGTCTCCGGAGGAATGATTGATAGTATAGTAACCAAATGGACCTTTAAACGGGTCTGCAACTCCGAGGGGCGTACGAGTGTATATAACTAAATGGACCTGTCAGAGTTTATTTTATTTATTTAGATATTTATTAGTGTTGTCGTACCTTGTGGTCCGAAATCAAATCAAATGGGGGGGACTGTGGCCTAACGTCATGATAGCATATCATAGGGGGGTGCTTAGAAATAAAAGGGTTGAGCATCACTGTAGTAACTCACAAATTCTTACTACGCCGTTCCAGTTCCCCCACACACACACACACACACACACACACACACACACACACACACACACACACACACACACACACACACACACACACACACACACACACACACACACACACACACACACACACACACACACACACACACACACACACACACACACACACACACACACACACACACACAATCTATGTTCAGACCACTCTGCAGATGCGGGCTTGAGAAAGTATCTACGTCTAGAAATAAATTAAAAAAACAGGGCCAGGCCAGCAGCACAGATTTCCTGAAATCCTGCATAATGTGCTGAGCCTTGTGCTGAGCCTTGGTCCAGCCGGCCTTGTAAAAGTCACGGGCGCCGGCGAGGGGCTAGGACAACGCCATTTGTCATAACGTCAGCGAATTCAATAATTAATGGGCCATATCCTATCACAGCTCTCCGGTTGATTCCCCCCCTCTCTCTCTCTCTCGCTCGCTCTCTCAGCGTCCCCCCGCACCCCCCCCCCCCCCCACGTTTTCAGGAGCATATTGTAGTGTCTCGCGGTGGACCACCGCGGCCGTTTAATTCCTCATCGTTAACCTATTTTGAGCGGGAACGCCTTTTGGTTTTAGCATTATGTCATGCTTTATGCTATTGAAAAATAGCAGACCTACAAGCTCATAGCGCGCCACCGAGCTTGTAGGTCTGCTATTTTTGAAAGAAATCGAAGAACGACTGACATAGAAACATAGCTTTTTCAGAAAACTGTCAAGGATGTAGAAGACATTTATAGAATCTGATCTCAGGTCAGAACGGGTTAACCCATTCTGGGTTAACCCATTCTGACCGGGCACCCATTTTGGTGTTGGCATCATGTTATGCTTTAGCTATTGAAAAATAGCAGATCTACAAGCTCATATCGCGCCACCGAGTGGCGCGATACGAGCTTGTAGGTCTGCTATTTTTTGAAAAATCGAAGAACGACTGACATTTTTAGAATCTGATCTCAGGTCAGAATGGGTTCATCAGACCAGTGTGTGTCCGGCGGAAACCTCGTATGAATCTGATCTCAGGTCAGAACGGGTTAAGAGGTGTCCGGACGTACCCGGGCCATTATTTGCTTGCAGTGACAAAGTATCAGCCGCAGTGGTTCCTGCAGCGCCCCCCCTTCCCTCCTCATGTCCATGTGGGGCTCTGCTTTTATAATGCACCAATCCCAGGAGGGCCGCCCGCAACCGAGATCTGATGAATTATGGGACTTTAAGCCATTCTGACCCGAGATCAGATTCATACGAGGTTTCCACTGGACACACACTGGTCTGATTAACCCATTCTGACCTGAGATCAGATTCTAAAAAATGTCAGTCGAAAATAGCAGACCTACAAGCTCGTAGCGCGCCACTCGGTGGCGCGCTATGAGCTTGTAGATCTGCTATTTTTAAATAGCTAAAGCATAACATGATGCCCGGTCAGAATGGCTTAAGCCGGTGCTGTATACCTGAGAGTGAGTAATAGGAAGAAAAATAAGAAGTTCTTACAGTAAGTGTTATATATTATTATCATCTCTCTGGCTGCGTTTTGGAGAACCGTGGGAATGAGAGCAGGGCAATAAAGACGTTGTGGGTTTTATGCACGATGTCAAACACCAAGCCGTGTTCCTCTATAGCTCAACATTTTCTATTTCACTAAGCAGGCCCCCTCTCCATCTATACCATGGAAGAGACCACCTCCTACAGCAGCTATTAGGAATCCAGGTGCCCAGGGCTCGGCCATTACTGAGGTGTATACCATTAACTGATTAGCTACACCTGGCCTACAGCAGGACACTAATCCATGGACAGTGCCCTGTATAGGCCAGGTGCAGCTAATCAGTTAATGGTACACCTCGGTTCCATGGAGTCCCCATGCAGCTATGCAGTACATAAACAAATCATCGTTAGGAGGAACCAAATGGACCCTTACAGGTCTGTAACTGTAAGTCTGAGTGTTAAAGTAAAGTAACACTGACTGGGTCGCAGAGACAAGGGTGTTGTGAGGGGTCCGTATGAGGGTCCGTGGTCTAATGCATATCAAACAGGAGTTCCTTGATATGAAAAAGGCGAAGCATCACTGTACTACAGTATAGGAATTTGATTCAGTGGCATAGGGTGAACCTATACATTCTTCTGTGCGTGCGTATACTGTATGTGCCTATGTGTGTGTGTGTGTGTAGTGTACGCACGCACATGCGTCACATGCGCACGCGTCTTGTCTGTTGTGTATATGTGTCTATCCTTGTGTGTGTGTGTGTGTTTGAGTGTGTGCACAATATGTTTGTGACCCTGGATTTGAACAGCTGTAGCGGGCCTGCTGTTTACCAGCAAAGCGGGGGAAACAATGACAGTGTGTGATGAGGGGCAGGACAGGGCCAACAGGGCTCGTCCCAAACACAGCTGGCACTGGGGGACTAAAGAGGTGAGCTGGGAACCACCGCGTCCCGCTTGATTAATGTGGGAGAGAGCGGCGGGAGCTCTGGGAGGACGGCCCCGCGCACTGCCGGAGACGTGTACACATAGAGGTGAGCCGGGTTCCACCGTCCTACACCAGCCAAATCCTCAGCCTTAGTGTAACCGTGAGAGAGAGCGTAGGAGACCGTTCAGACCAGAGTTAAAAACATTCACTTTGAAAGAATATATATTCAAAGATTTGTGCCGCATTTTTAAGATTTTTCAAAAATAGCCGACCTACAAGTGGCGCGCTATGAGCTTGTAGATCTGCTATTTTTCAACAATGTTTGTGACGTTGTGCATATTGTGTATCTTCAATCATCTGCACAGTATGTCAAAGTTTGGACCCCAAATATCTTGAATCATTCTGACCTCGACACATTTTGGTTTAAATGAAATACATTTCAAATGTCATAGCATACTGCGAGGAATAGATATCATTAGAAGATTCACTCTATAGTAGCCTATATACACGCTTTTGTATCGTAATAATTTTAAGTGAATTCATAGTGGAATTAAATTACGAGTCATTTTGGCAGAAGGGACCCCTTCAAAGGAACGCCTTCAAAAGACCCCTGGGGATTTTTCATCGACCCCGCTTTGAAAGCCGCTGTTCGATATTTGTCGTGATTGCAAAAAGACATGCAATAGGCCTCAGGCCCCCGACAGCACACTCACTGCTGGAGGAAGCACTCACAGTTCTGTTTTTTACTTAAGTAAAAGTATCAATACTGCAAATATCCCATTCGGACCTGAGATCAGATTCTAAAAATGTCTTCTACATCCTGACAGTTTTCTGAAAAAGCTATTTTTCTATGTCAGTCGTTCTTAATTTTTTCAAAAATAGCAGACCTACAAGCTCATAGCGCGCCACTGAGTGGCGCGCTACGAGCTTGTAGATCTGCTATTTTTCAATAGCTAAAGCATAACGTAATGCTAACACCAAAAGGGGTTCCCAGCTTCCCGCCCCAAAATGGGATATGGAAATACAAAATAAATTAGTACCAAAAGTAGAAAATAGCCTTTATGCAGAATATCCCATTTTAGAAGTTCTTTTAATCTATAAACTCAAAATACGTCCCATCGCCACAACGCATTGTAACTAGTACTTATGAATGTAGTGGAGTAAGAGTACAATATTTGGATCCGAGATGTAGTGGAGTAGAAGTAAAAGTAAGTATAGGAAATTGGAAAAATTGGACTCAACAAAAGTACAAATACAACAAAATTATATTTAACCCATTTTGGTGTTAGCAGATCTACAAGCTCATAGCGCGCCACCGAGTGGCGCGCTACGAGCTTGTAGGTCTGCTATTTTTGAAAAATCAAAGAACCACTGACATAGAAACATAGCTTTTTCAGAAAACTGTCAGGATGTAGAAGACATTTTTAGAATCTGATCTCAGGTCAAAATGGGTCAAATTACAGTACTTGAGTACATGTACTTAGTTACTTTCCACCACTGAACACTTTCCACTGATTGCCGTTTTTCTTTTCTTCTCTCTCTCTCTCTCTTCCAGCAGCCATACCTTCGTTCTGCACAAGCCATTCCAGGGTGTCATTCATTCTAAACAATCAGCCGCTGCACACTATGTACCGTCTCCCCCCCCCCCCCCCCCCCCGCCGAGACCACACAATTCAGTGGAGCACTGTGCCTTGACGGGATAAAGGATATATGGGCAGAGTCTCCAGCTGTGGAAAAGTCAAAAGCAAAGCAAAGCAAAGTTCTTTGTTTACCCAGGGAAGTGGACTAAGCAGCCAGGCCCTGCTCATAGTCATAGAACATTTCATGGTATAGGGGTTCAATGCCTTGCTCAAGGGCACTTCAGCGGTGGTAATTTTTTAACGTGCCGGTCCGGGGATTCGAACTGGCGACCTTCAAGACCGCTCCGCAAACCTCCCCTCCCTGGCTCCCTCCACTTCTTTGTTGACATTTTCGGCGGACAGACAACATATAAATGCATAAACGAATAAAAACTAAAAAAAATAGCTATGTCACGCCACGCCACGCCACAACAACCATGCCCTCAGGGTGACAATACCGATAGAAATGTATATACTGTAGGCTTTAATGAGGTGCCAGTGTGGCATGGAATCGCCTTAATAAGAACCGCTGTATATTTATATGCTGTGAAACAGTGCTTAAGATGTACGGTATTTTAACACTTTTTATGCGCTATAGAGTGCCCCGCAAATGAGGCAGATTTTACTCTGAAAAGCTACGCCTTCCATTTCCCACCTAAACCCGGGAAGTATAATGGTGAGAAAGTCTAATATTCCAAACGAGATGCTTGGTTAAGTCCGAAATTAGAACAGAACATCAGCGTTCTGATCAAAGATTTAGAGAGAATTGCAAGACTATCTAAATCCCGGCAGCACTGTTTAATGCAATGTATTTGTGTACTAATTATTATGATGGTTATTATATTTTCACAATCTGATACACCGATACGCCGGCTACTTTCTAATGTTTTGATAATTCACACGACAGATGTGTATGCATAGGACGGTATAGATAGAGTTTCATGTGATGAGCTTAAACTACATTAATTAAGAAGATGACGATCAGGTAATGTAATTGTGAAAATAATAATGATAAAATGATTGAAAGAACTAGCGTATTGGCTGCTAGCGTGCTGCTTGCTTATGTTATGGATATATACATACTGTTGACATTTACAACTTTGTCACTTATAACTTATACACGCACAAATTAGCATCATGTCGTGCTTTAGCTATTTAAAATAGCAGATCTACAAGCTCATAGCGCGCCACCGAGTGGCGCGCTATGAGCTTGTAGGTCTGCTATTTATTTATTTTAATCGAAGAGCGACTGACATAGAAGACATTTTTAGAATCTGATCTCAGGTCATAATGAAAACTGTCAGGGTGTAGAAGACATTTTTAGAATCTGATCTCAGGTCAGAATGGGTTAAAAAAAAGACCTAAAGACGTCTCCAGACGTCCTGGGCCTCCTACGGGCATAATTATAAAAGACGTCTGGGGACATTTTAGCCGAGCAAAATAATTGTTAAGGATATAGTCAAGCATATAGTCATACACCATAAGGCTCCTAAAACATATGCACAGAAGTGTCCAGGTGACAAATGAAGATTAACAAACAAACAATCTGTCCGCATATATACTGCTAATAAAATATGCTTCCACTTTGTTTATTGAACAGCAGAAGAAGCCATTTGATAAAGACAGAGCACAAGTGTAGTGCGGGCCATTATATTTTATGCTCCTCAAATATCACGTCCCTGCGGCTATGTGCCGGAAACCCCGTTTCTTTATTTGACACATACTGTAGCATCACTGGGTTGTGTGCCGCACGACGCCTCATTCAGACACTACCGTATATGCTGCATCGGACGCACGGAGAAAATAGCAGACCTATACAAGCTCACAACAACGCGTCGCATCCGCACGAGCTTGTATAGGTCTGCTATTTTCCGAGAGCATAAATATTAGGCTTGAGGGACCGCCATTCCCCTCTGCCTCGTTCTGCTAGCCACCTCTCTTAGCACCCCCCTCCCATCTTCTCCTCCACCCATCTCTCTCTCTCTCTCTCTCTCTCTCTCTCTCTCCCCCCCCCCCAGGTGGCTGTGGGGCCCGGCCTGTCTGAAATGTGATAGGCTTAATCCTATTTAGCCTAATTGCATCTGCGGGAGAGCAGCCCTGTGTGTCCCGTCTCGTGCCTGCCAAGCCCCAACAACACATTATGGCGCACACGTATCACACACACACACACACACTATGGTACACACATATCACACAGAAACACACACTGCATGCAGAATCATACAAATATACACACATATCACACACAAACACACACTGCATGCAGAATCATACAAATATACACACATATCACACACAAACACACACTCCATGCAGAATCATAAAAATATACACACATACGCAAGCAACTGCACGCACACACACCTAGAGACATGCATAAGGTTACGCTCTTGCATCACATGCAAGAACTGTCCGTCCTCTTGCTCTCTGTGTCTCTCATTTTCTCTCCACACACACACACACACACACACACACACACACACAACATTAGCACTGACTAGACAGAGAATTCAGCCATGTTAAGAGAAGTGTGCCATGCTCTAATCTAATGGAACTGAGTTCCGCGTGCGTGCGTGCAACCTCCCTCAGGGGGCTGTCGTCAAGGGGGATGCTCTGGGGTTTAGCTATAGGGGGAGTTGCATGGGGAGTGGTCCAGTGCTCTGGGGTTTAGCTATAGGGGGAGTTGCATGGGGAGTGGTCCAGTGCTCTGGGGTTTAGCTATAGGGGGAGTTGCATGGGGAGTGGTCCAGTGCTCTGGGGTTTAGCTATAGGGGGAGTTGCATGGGGAGTGGTCCAGTGCTCTGGGGTTTAGCTATAGGGGGAGTTGCATGGGGAGTGGTCCAGTGCTCTGGGGTTTAGCTATAGGGGGAGTTGCATGGGGAGTGGTCCAGTGCTCTGGGGTTTAGCTATAGGGGGAGTTGCATGGGGAGTGGTCCAGTGCTCTGGGGTTTAGCTATAGGGGGAGTTGCATGGGGAGTGGTCCAGTGCTCTGGGGTTTAGCTATAGGGGGAGTTGCATGGGGAGTGGTCCAGTGCTCTGGGGTTTAGCTATAGGGGGAGTTGCATGGGGAGTGGTCCAGTGCTCTGGGGTTTAGCTATAGGGGGAGTTGCATGGGGAGTGGTCCAGTGCTCTGGGGTTTAGCTATAGGGGGAGTTGCATGGGGAGTGGTCCAGTGCTCTGGGGTTTAGCTATAGGGGGAGTTGCATGGGGAGTGGTCCAGTGCTCTGGGGTTTAGCTATAGGGGGAGTTGCATGGGGAGTGGTCCAGTGCTCTGGGGTTTAGCTATAGGGGGAGTTGCATGGGGAGTGGTCCAGTGCTCTGGGGTTTAGCTATAGGGGGAGTTGCATGGGGAGTGGTCCAGTGCTCTGGGGTTTAGCTATAGGGGGAGTTGCATGGGGAGTGGTCCAGTGCTCTGGGGTTTAGCTATAGGGGGAGTTGCATGGGGAGTGGTCCAGTGCTCTGGGGTTTAGCTATAGGGGGAGTTGCATGGGGAGTGGTCCAGTGCTCTGGGGTTTAGCTATAGGGGGAGTTGCATGGGGAGTGGTCCAGTGCTCTGGGGTTTAGCTATAGGGGGAGTTGCATGGGGAGTGGTCCAGTGCTCTGGGGTTTAGCTATAGGGGGAGTTGCATGGGGAGTGGTCCAGTGTGTCAGGAGCCATAATGAGCCGCGGCGGCGCTCTCCAAGGCTACTTCTCAATTATCCACAGTGGAATGGAGCGGGCCGAGGCCTTATGGAGCGGGCCGAGGCATTAGGGCGTTAGGGCCGAGGCATTAGGGCGTTAGGGCCAGTGGCGTGCAGAGCAGCATACTAATGGTCATGTTAGAGGGAGAGGGGCCAGCGCGCTCGTCAAAGGGGGAGAATCAGAGTGCCGCCACTTTGTTGTGTTGCTCTGCTACTGTAATGTGGCCATCATTGTGGGAAAAGTACTCAAATGTTTTACTTACTGTAAGTAAAAGTATCAATACTGCAATGTAGAAATACTCAATTACAAATCCAAAGTACAAATCCAGAATTAAAAATAAAAAATGCATCGCGACACATTGTGAGCTTGTAGATTGGCTATTTTTAAATGGCTGATATAGGGTTTAAGTGGCTAATGTATTTTTTTGAATAATATTCAAAGTATATTAGAAAAAGTACTGACATTTTTTATTTAATTTGAAATCTCCAGGAGAATTACCTCAAAATTGTACAGTACTTAAGTAAATGTACTTAGTTACTTTCCACCACTGAATGTGTCTCATGTACCGTAGCGTGCCTTGTAGGGTTGATGTGGTGTGTGTGATTTTACATCAACCACTTAATCCCTCTATTCTTATAGTGAAACAGACCTGAGGTACAACCGGCTACAGCAAATCAAAAAAATAGCCGATCTACAAGCTCACAGTACGTATAATAGGCATGCTGGGGCATAGAGTTATATATCTATAGAGAAGACACCCGAGTTCTCCTCCCATCCACTTGCATTAAGTTGCTCAAAAGCGCATGAGGCGGATTCACTCCTCCTTCCTGGTAGGAACAGAGTGCATTCTGGGATTGATTGGTTACAAACACATGAACGCGCTGCCGTTGACTATCATTGTGCCGTTTGTGCGCGTTCACGTATGAAACATTCGTTCACGTGTCATGGCCCCAATCACATGAACGTGCACAATGATAGTCAACGGAGCAGCGCTGGCTCGAGCTGCACTACCAAATCCGGCCACTATGTCCATTTCGCCTCAGGGTTTCCTCTGGGTGCCTTCTCTAGAAATATATACTCTAAGTGCTGGGGTTACATTTTCCAGCCCAATGCGGAGTCATATCATGCTTTTATGTCTCCATACACAGTAAAATCCTCATTGATAATTTATCTATTTGCAACACGGACAAGGTTGAATTAACTCAGGTTTTTTTCTCTTTTTTTTTTTTACAGTGTAGCTACCGTATTCTGTTCTGTTGTTCTGCATTGCATTCAGGCATCTGCTTTGGCCTCTCTGTGGAGAGGTCTGTGACATATTGAGCTCTAGCAGACCTTAGATCAATCAGCATCACAAAGGGAATCAATGCACCGGAACTGAGTTACTCCGATGGACGGAGCCTGAGTCATTAGATTTTCAGCCGAATGGGAGACCATTAGCATTAAAGTAAATCTCTTGTGGAGGAATTTAGCGGTGTCTCGGGAATATAACGGCCACGTTCGAGATAACAAATCACTGCAAATATTGTTACAGGCCTTGGATGATTATCCGAATAATAACATAACTATTTAAAACATCATCATTGGCGATTATTGTGATGCGGACTAGCTGCTTTTTTTTTGCCATCGCTATAAGGCTGGCGTGTTGAAAAATTCATGCGAATCACATTAGCCGGAATGAGGCCGTCAACACAGATATAATAAATAATCCCACACTGCATAATGTGGTGTCGCACGTACAGAGAGCCATCCAGTACATCATATTCAAATAAGTCCCATATGGTCACATTGTTTTGGAGATAAGCAAGAGAGAATGCTCATTCACCTGCATGCGATACTTAAGTATGGATAAAACCTGCAATGCCGCCTTTCAAGTGCGACAGCTTGAGCCTACCTCTCCTAGATAAGAATAGCCACTACATTACAGAATCTCCAGCTGTTCCTTTATCCCACATCCCCCCCCCACTCAACTCAGTCATTAAAACTTTCACATCTTTTCAAACATTTTGTCGAGAAAGCTGCCAAACCTCGCTCTGATGTATAAGCGGTGTAACACAATTCTAGAGAATAAAAGGGAGTGGAGAGGGGGATAGAGGAATCTGTATAAGACGAATGAAGTACGGAGAGGAGACAGAAAGCTGGAGAATAATATCCAACTGTATTACCATACTGTGGTACAGTTTGCATTCCTTTGCGTTTGATCCCGGCGGGGGTTTTGTGTTCGCGGCTCGCTCACGCACACATCCCGTATCCCCACTCCCCCAACAACGTGCCCTCCGGGTCCCGGAGTCAAGGTGTGTGTGGGTGCTAATTCGATTACACACGAGTTAAAGCAATTTCCTGCCGGAATTCAATTCTTGTCCTCCCCGTCGCAGGTGAGCTCCCCGCGGACGTCCGCGTCTCCTCAAAGACGCAAAGCACCTATAAACAGCAGCCTTAAAGGGAGGGGAGGAAGACGGGGAAAATGCAATTAATATGCAAATTCACGGGGGAGACTTAATGGGGTGCCTTAACAAACATTCGTGTGTAGGAAGATAAGGTTGTTTTCAGGTTGTTTTCCTCTAACCTCCGCCTGTCCAAAGTCAAAGCCTCGGGGAGATGAAACTCTCGAAAAGCCACGGATGTTGCCGGTAATGGATTATTACACTGGGAGAACTAGGGCAGGCGGGGACTATGTTTTAGAGTACCGCCACTGTTACTCATGTCAACACGGTCATGCAAAATACAGCGTTGGTCATCTGACCGAACCAACTCGCCCCTATTTCGCCTATTTCTTTATTTTATTTCTCCTCTCCGCTATATATTTCTGTCTATTTATTTATTTATTTTACTGTGGTTGAACAATTTGTTCTGAATCCCATCAGAGCTGGGAAAGGAAGGAGGAGACGAGGTTAGAGGGGAGGAGAGGTGGAATGAGCTGCCTGAGGGAAGAGATGGAGGCCAGCGGAGAGACGACAGGGTCACCGCATGCATTCGAGAGTGGGAATTCATTTGCGATTTTTCTCAGGCCTTGAGTACACATACACTGAGGCCATGGAGGGGTGAGAGAGAGAGAGAGAGAGAGAGAGAGAGAGAGAGAGAGAGAGAGAGAGAGGTGGCCTCTGAGTGACATGGCACGACGAGGAGAGGGGGAGAGATGCAGGAGGAAGAAACATGAATCATGAATCAGAAAGATTGAGGAATACAGAGAGACGGATAGCGTGAGAGTGAGACGGAGAGCTGTTGGATCACAAAGAAGATGGAGGGGCTGTACAGTGCGAGGGAGATGAGAGAGCAAAGATGGAGGGATGGACAGGGCGAGGGAGATGAGAGAGCAAAGATGGAGGGGGCCGGAGGAGGTCGATGAGGCAGTATAGAGGCCGCAGCAGCTCTGCCTGATGGATCCGAGTCCCCCGGGGACTCCAGCCCTCTTCTCCACATCTCTCCGTCTTCCCTGCCCCCACCGGCCCCTTATGATTCATCCACCGACCGCCCAGACCCACCCCCCACCGCCCCCCCTCTGTGCTCCCTGCCCCTGCACCGTGATTCACACCCCCTCCCCGGGCTAAATTATCACTGCGCTCGGAGGGCTCCATCGCTCTCGCTCCATCTTCAGTTATCATCAAACAAGTATATGAGCTGAGACCGCTGCCTGATTGCATTGAGGAGCCCAGCTCAGCAGTTTTTACGAGAGTAGAGGCGGCGTCCGTCCGCACACTCCGGCTCACGCGCCGCCGGCTTTGATGGCACTTTGCGGGGAAGAGTTTTCCATCTTAAAATGCTTGAGTGTTTACAAGTGATGATGCAGAGGCGATTTAGTGGAGGGCAGTGTAATTCTACAGGCAGGACACTATAAATGTTGATTAGATGGAGGTTGGGTTGAATATATTATCGCGCGCGGCCCATTGGTATTCTTAATGCAGCCTCGCTATACCACATCGCCTCAGAGGTATGTTCCCATTCCTGCACCATCCATAGTGTGTACAAAGCCAACAGTGGCAACAGTGACAAACGAATATATTATTCTTAACCACTTAAGCCTGATTCATTCCAACATTGCACAATGGTGTCGCATGGCGAAAATAGCCAGAAACAGATACAAAAACTCTACAAGCTCAGCTTGATGTTTGTATATGTTCCTTTGTGATATTTATCTGCATGGTTTCTTTCTGGTATTTTAACTTTTTTGAGATTTGTTTCATGAATAACTTAAATTAATTGGGCGTATACAATGATGTGCCTTCCTGGGGGGTGCGCACGCTTATCTGGTACACCATAGCACCGACATGCGGAAACAACGATCGGATTTAGGTTGGCGAACATGCGTTAAGGTTGGAGACCGGATTAAGGTTGGCGAACATGCGTTAAGGTTGGAGACCGGATTAAGGTTGGCGAACATGCGTTAAGGTTGGAGACCGGATTAAGGTTGGCGAACATGCGCTGCTCCATGCTTGCGGTTATGGTTAGGTTAGGGTTTGAGGTAGGTTGCACATTATTTGTATGTATTGCATTATTCTCTTGCAATGAGTTATGTTGGAGAACAGGCATGTCAACAAATTAATTTATTCACCCGACAAAAACCAAACCTGCAGGTCCAAATGTCATTTGTGTTTTGTGCAGAATAAATGTGGCAGAGCAGCAAGCTGTGCAGACTTTTCTATTTAACACTGAAGAAATGGGCCTGATTAGTTGATCAAAGGTTGCGATAATTGGGCAGTATCAGGTTCCAGCCTGATGATAATTACTGTAAACAATTACTGATCAAACAAGTCAGCAAATCTCTGCTGTACGTTACACCAGGTTTCTGGAACAAAGACACCCCTTTGACAGACACACACACACACACACACACACACACACACACACACACTAGCCAATCAACAACCTACAGTACAAACACACCACAGCGTTCTGAGCTTGCAGATAGTCTATTTTCCGGTGCACGACACCGGTGTGCGCAACCAAGTATAACTCAGGCTTTACACTAATTTGTGTGCACGCACTCGCACACGCATGCACATGCACAAGCGCACGCACGCACACACAGAATTAACTGGCATGCAGTGGCCTCGTGATTAAAGTGTCCTGCACTCACCTGCCCATGTCCAATCAGACACTGTGCTGATTGCAGCATTCGGTCAAAGGATGGGGGACGGGGGGCTGGAGGGCTGCACCCTCCCTGGTGAAGTGACAATGCAGTGAGAGGCATGGCATGGAGTATACCCTCCTCTCCCCCTCCTCCCCCTCCTCCTCTCCCCTCAACCCTCCCCTCACCCCCCCTCTCCTCTCCTCTCCTCTCCTCTCTGGTCAGACAGGGGTGAATCAATCATCTCCAAAGATGTCAGCATCTGCCCAAGCAATTTCAGATTGGAATAAATGGCAGATGGGGATCTTGTTCCCTCTGTTTAATCAGTTCCACCAAATGTGGTTTTATCTCTTATAAAATGAAACCATCTGTAGCACGTAGGTGTAAGGATCAAGTGAGGGAGGACGGAGAGAGAGGGAGACAGTGGGAAGAGAGAGAGAAAGAGTTGTATGCGTGCATATGCATGCGTGCGTGCGTACGTGCGCCTGCACAGAAACAAAGGGCATTGAGAGAGAGAGATGGAACAGCGTGAAACAGTAGCAGAACAGTGGGAGTAGGCAAGGGAGGGAAAAAAATAACACTTTTATCCATTAAAAAGAGGGAAAATGTAATCGTACTGCTAGCTCACACCTCCACTCTAATCTCCCCTTTCTCCCTCACAGGAGTAGCACCCAGGGGCCATCGCCATTATATCTACACCCATCTATTTCCTTCTCGTCTCTAACCAGACACTGGGGCTGTAATTTGGTCCCACCCCCCCCCCCACCCCACTCCAGCTGCAGCCCAGACAGACACAACCCGGATGATTCCCTTTGTTTTTAAACTAGGGATGAGAGCAGCTCCCTGTGTGTATAGACTATAGACATACTGTAATAGCTTTAGCTATTGAAAAATAGCAGATCTACAAGCTCATAGCGCGCCACCGAGTGGCACGCTACTGTACGACCTTGTAGATCTGCTATTTTTGAAAAATCGAAGAACGACTGACATAGAAACATAGCTTTTTCAGAAAACTGTCAGGATGTAGAAGACATTTTTAGAATCTGATCTCAGGTCAAAATGGGTTAAGGTTTGGGGTTGGAGGTTGGCAACCGTGATAGTGAACAGTAGATAAGAGCTATAGCTATACAGTAAGAATCCGGTTCTCCATTCATTGGAGAATGTCTAAGACTAAAATCTACACTAATAGCTGAATATAGGAGGGGCCATAGCGCCCCTCAAAAATAGCATGATCTTGTACAGAGTGTACAGAATAAGTGTTGCAAATCAATAACCTGCATGTATACACATACAGTATAGCCTGTGTATGTGAGGTAAACAGCATAGAGCCTTGCATGCATGCACACTCTGGCTTACAGCTGCCGTTAATGAAAGTCTGACAGCATAATTCACCGGAGACCACGAGGCACGAAAATTCAACACCTCCATGTAGACATCATCACTCGTATATCATGCCTGCCTGTCTGAAGAGAACGGGAGAAGGCTGAGAAGTTATTGTACTGTTTGGAAAAGAAATCCGAACAGAAGCTACCGGCTCACATTTCTGCATGATGCAGTCGGCACCCTTTCCTTTATGCTGTATGGACTCTATAGCTCCGCGAGAGGAAATCAAACCGAGCAAACGGGATCCTATTTTCTTAGCCTAAGGTGGAAAGAAAATGGAGCGAAACCAGAATGAGACCAAATGTATTAAAAAATGCAATCGTTTGAAGACGGGGGAGACAAGCAAATTAAGTCTACTACTAATTAATTATTTCTATTAATTTTAATTTAGTGTCTGCTAAGCGGGTTCTAGTCGACAATAGCTTAGTATGCTATAACGTGTACCCAATTTAAAAGCTCAACAGCTCATTGAATTCAAATGTATTTTCTTTTTAACACTTTATTTTGATTTTTATTGTACAAAAATTGTACATTTTGTTGTATCCGACATGTAAATATCCCCCCCTCCCCCCCAATCAAGGTCAGAACAAGACAAATAAAACAAAGACAGACAGTACAAGACAGTAAAAGTAATTAGTAAACTAGTTTTGAAAGTACTAGTGAACATAGTAAGAAGAAAAATAAATAAATAAATTAAATAAACAGCATTTTCCATCAGGGTATGGTATCTAGGTTACATACATTGTATCCATCTTTCAGTTTAGATAGTAAATTGCTCTATATCCAACTGTCTACTTACTGAGGGCCTCCAACCTGAGGTAATTCAAATGTATTTATAATCATTCATGGAACCTTTCTAATATTTTGAGGCTGTAGCAAAATTGACAATCTGTTTAGTCTGACAAGTTTACTGAATGCTCCAGCACTTGTAAAACATTGTAACGCTCTGTCTTGAAGGCCAATATATTCCTTTATTCACGTATGATAAGAATATTGAGTTCGTAGTATCTATCTGAAGGACGTTCATTATTCAGTGAATCAGTGAAACATTTGAAGGCCATCAGAAGTGCTTCATCAAAGGAAAGGTAGTTTTAGGCGTTTCAATTACATCTGGCAGTAAACTGTAAAGCTAGCCAACTAAAAAGTGGAAAAGATTGCAAAGGTAAAAATAAACAAAGTCCCCATTTCTTTCCAAATGGCACACGCAAATATAACTTGTCATAATAGCTCCTCTCACTGCAACACTCACCGTTTAACCCATTCTGACCTGAGATCAGATTCATACGAGGTTTCCACTGGACACACACTGGTCTGATGAACCCATTCTGACCCGAGATCAGATTCATACGAGGTTTCCACTGGACACACACTGGTCTGATTAAACCCATTCTGACCTGAGATCAGATTTAAAAAATGTCAGTCGTTCTTCGATTTTAAAAAAAATAGCAGACCTACGATCTCGTATCGCGCCACTCGGTGGCGCGATATGAGCTTGTAGATCTGCTATTTTTCAATAGCTAAAGCATAACATGATGCCGACACCAAAATGGGTGCCCGGTCAGAATGGGTTAAAATCTTACTTCACTATAACCTTCATGGCAACCGTCCAAGCATACTGACAATACCTCCATTTGAAAAAGAGAAGGAAAGAAAAAGAGCTTGATTTAACATTTCATCCTTTGTTTGTGCGCACACTGAATTGAATCCACATTTAATTCAGCATGGCCATGTATACAAAACAAAAAAAATAAAAACATTAGGCAGATGAAATAAATAGGCCCCGTCTGATATCCAAAAGATGGCCTTTATTATTATTATGTTTGTAGTAGTAATTAATTATTAGTAGTATTATTATCAATAGTATTATAACTATTCCTAGGTCGCGGGGGAAAGAACAATGAAAGTGGTATAGTGTTCAATTAAGGTAGTCTGAATAGCTTTACATAATTTCCAGTGTATTATTTCATTGGGCATGTTCAGCCATGCTGTGGGCAGACAATTATTTCATTCCATCAACAATCAACCCCCTCCCACATACGCAGTCTCTCTCTCTCACACACACACACACACACACACACACACACACACACACACACACACACACACACACAGCAAAGGGTCATAATTAAATTTTCTGCTTGGTTTCAAAAGGCTATCTGCTGACCCTACCTCCCTCCCGCGTCCTCCCCAGCCCCGCCGCGTGCCCTAATGTGACGGGATGTATTGTGACATTAGTTGGGCTCAGAATTTGTTCCAGAAAATGACAGAGTCATGCAGGGAGCTAAATGGAGGCGATGAGGGAGCAGCGGCTATATAGGAAAGGAAGTCCGCTATCGCTGGACGGCACAGCTCACAAGCCACTCGCTTTTATGGTCTGGCATTATTAATATTTAATATCAGCTCAGGCCAGAATGGCTCCCAATATGGGTTCTGATTTGAGAGAGAGAGAGAGAGAGAGAGAGAGAGAGAGAGAGAGAGTCTGTAGTGAATCCAAAACATGTCAAATAATGGAGCTGCAATATTTATGTATTATATAATATTTATATTTCTAACCTACAGTAGGCAGGAAAGAACAAAATGGATGCACTTTAGGCGAGACAGATTAAACCGTGGCAGTTGAATTGAAACCAAGGGTCCGTTTTGAATGAATGGGTGTCCATGAAGCCATGTGCAGCTACTATACAGTATATCTGCTGGAAAATGTTGCAAGGACATTGAGGGATGTACGAAGTGTCGATGCCTTTCTCTGTGAGAATATACTTTCATCTCTTCTCTCTCCAACAAGGACAGCGGCGTTCTAAAAAGCCTTTTCTGAGATGAGGTGTCAATTAAACCGTCTAGACATCATTCAACCACGCTCTGCATGCGCCGTCCAATTAGCGACTGCGGAGCCACAAGTCTACGTGAGCATAAAATTGATGTCAGGCCCCGATATGCCACGGTCGCTTCCAGGTCAGACCTGGTGGTCCTGGAGACAGGAGAGGACCCCGTAAAGGGGGAAGTAAGAGCCACAACCAATGAACAGCAATCACCTGACACGGCGGTGGAAAGCTGCTTCTGGGAAAAACACATTAACACACATTTCCATCCCACCCTCGGGGTCGTTGCCTGAGGTGACCGGACAGGGTGAATGGCCTTTGTGACTGGCAGCGCAGCACTTTATAATCAGACACAGCTCCCTGATAAGCCTCAGCGAGCAGTCTCAGAGTGAGGAGGCGGAAACCCGTTCGCCGTCCTCCATCTGCAAATAGAGCCCATTAGCTCCCACTAGACATCCAGATGCAGAGGTCTGAATAATCACCTTGTAAAACCGTCCCGCCATGTCCTCCGTGGTCCAGCATGGCCGTGTCTGCCCCTTCCATTACTAGCTCCACGGATGACGAAGCAATGTGAGCCCCAGCAGGGCCTTCAGACAGACAGGCAGGCAGGCAGGCAGGACGGCAGGCAGGTACTAGTATGCAGGCAGGCAGGCAGGCAGGCACAGGAGCTGAACAGGACAGAACAGCCAGCCATACATATGGATCAGGTCGACAGGCTGTGCATTAATGGCCTCCCTCTGGAATCTAAAAACATCGGTGTGGGCCAGAGAGGAGCTCCTGGGGGAAATCAGAATACCAGCAGCCATTCAGGTCAGCTTGTACGTATTCCCTGCATGTTACAGCTCCATTTTGCCTGCAACCCCCCCCCCCCCCCTCCCCCTCCCCCTCCACCCATCCCTCTCTCTATGCACAGAAAGAGTGCCTACTCGAAAATGATTTATACTCTTACATTATGCACCGAGCAGTGAGCAATGTTAGCCGCTTTATGGAATGCAATCAGGTTTCTGTTGTGAGGAGTAGCGCCTAGCAGCATATAACACACTTTTCATGTGTGAGAATGATAGTGTGAAGCTCTACTGCCTTTTTTGCAGGAGGAGTACATGGTTTTTTAGGACAATGTTTCTGCTTAACTGGGCACTGCGGCGCACACAGTGACAGGAAAGATGACAGGGAGAGGTGTTGAAATGCATGATAACCGAGGGTTAGGAACAAGCCTCAAACATGAAGAGTACTGTGCAGTACATGGAATGAGTCTCAGTCCACAGCTCAATGTAGGAAGCATTTGAACGTTTATTCGGCACAGAATTAACTTCAGCACATCATTCCTGTCACAAATACAGTCACTGGCCCACGTCCAACAGTATTTACACCATCATAAGAGCGCTCTCCAAAGAGTAAAAATAGATGATGAGAAATCTGAACATAGCATAAATGGACCAAACATGCGATGAGCCAGCACAGTGACCCAGCTCTGTTGTCTCACGGTCACCGATAAGTGATTGCTGGTAAAAAAAAAAATGAGCTAATTACCGTAACAGGCTATTGTTTTCCGACACATGGCTATGTGCTTCCAGGTCACCAGTGTGCATGCATGACCCTGAGCTGATGTGATTAAAACACTGAAGCATCAGATGTGTGCATGCATGCGTGTGCATTACTTGTGTGATGGTACAATGGTGATGGTGTGATGGTGTGTGATGGTGTGTACGTATGAATATTGTTTTGTTTTGTTGCCCTCGGGCAGAAATCTTGTATATCTAGCATAGTTTTTTTGGTGAAATAATACCCTACTTCTTTGTACAAGAGTGTTATGCCGGGCCTGGTGCCGTGGCTCAGCGGTGTATAGTCACCTTGGCCGGTAGCCTGAGTCTGGCAGTGCGCCGCGGGTTCGACTCCCGATCCCGACGGCCTTTACTGCATGTCACCCCCCATTTCCTGTCTGTCTCTCTATAAAATAAAAGGCGAAAACCGAAAAAAGAAATAAAAATAAAATAAGTGTTATGCCAAAGTTTGCAACAACAGCTGATCTACAGTATAAGCTCACAATGCGATGCATCGCAATGGTTTTGAACATACAAGGTTTCCGCCCGACAAATATCACATTGTGCTCCCTATACCAAGAGGCTTGCCTTTTCACCCCAACGTTAGAATTTCTCACTCAACTCAGCGTTGGCCTGGCTAACCCCACAAAGCCGGTTACGCCATCGTAGCGGGGAACAGGTCACATTTCATCCCTGATCAAAAAAAAGGGCAGGGAAAAAGTGGGTGTTTTGCAGAGAGGAAAGACCTTTATCCACGCTGACTGGAGAATGCGTACAATGTGACCGACATATGCATGACAAGAGACTTGTGACCTCCCGAGGAACGCCATTTCCTCCCACTAGCCGATTGTATCAATACTGCCTATGTCTTCCACAAAATGCATAAACGCCGCTCTGTGATTGAGGCTCAACAGCGATAACTGCTGAGAAATGCTGTGTTATTATCCCGCAGGGAAATGATTGCACAACAGGGAATTGATTGTACAGCTATGAATGCATTGTTACGGTGAAGAGAAACAGATTCGTCCACATGGGTAGTCAAACATAATGGCATATTGTACTTCGGGTGGGGGGGGAACACAACAAGGCCTGTTAACATGCACCCTAATTAAGAATGATTTTTACTATACTATACATACTGTAACAGTCCAGTCTTTATGGCCATGAGGGTTTTCCACCCAAAGCTAGAGGTGAGAGGTCAAAGAAGCTAATCTCTAGTGTCCTTGAGGGACTTGGCGCTGTCTCTGTTCTCAATGTCAGTGAAGACAGGGGCACTCTTCTACTTGGAACACACAAGAATTGTTTCTCGTTTAAAACGGCAGTCACTTCGTTTAAATGTCAATCCATGCATCGTTTGGGTTTAACAGAAGTTCAAGCTAACATTCTATTTCATTCTTAATGGTGCATATCTTGACAAAAATCGTAAATTAAAAGGTGTTCTCTTTATGCATCTATATAGTTTATCATTTTGTGAGATAGCGGTTAGTTTATAAATATAATTTAAAAGCATTTTGAATAACTGTGATGCATTACATTCTGCATTCTGATGGAGTGGACCTCTCTCCACCACCACTGTAAATATGCATGTGTGTGTGCATGTGTGTATCGAGTGCACTCGATACACACATGCACACACACATGCACACACACTCAACACATCGTATTGATGTACTCTCCAGCCAGTCAACCCTTATTCTCCATCCTCCCCGTCCCATCCACACACACACACACACACACACACACACACACACCCATCCATCCCTCTCTTCCTGCTCCCGTATGTTATTTTTATGGTGGCGTGTCTGTGTGTGCGTACGTGTGCGTGCGCGCGTGTGTGTGCGTGTGTGTGTGCATGCGCGTGTGTGCACGAGGCAGGGATGGCTGTGTCTTGACGCGGCCGTAGCGGTGTAGTGGCAGCAGCAGCCTGTGGAAACAAAGGCAGGGTGATTTATAGCCGCGTGGCGAGAGCATAAATCACACCTGCAGCGCAGCGCCTTTTAAACGCCCCGCATCCTGACAGCATTTACCTTTTATAAATGATTGGGCTGAACCTCCCATGGAGCACCGGGCCCACAGAACTCACTCCCACTCGCTCCCTCTCTCTTTTCCCCCTTTGTCTCAGCACCTCACTCTCTCTTCTCCTCTGCCTTGTTTCACTTCTCCCCCCATCGCTCTATCACCCTCACGCCAGTCTGCATCCCTCGTCCTCCCTGTCCCTCTCTCTCACTTAATTTGCCTTCTCTGTCCAAATCTTCCTCTCAACTCCTCTCTCTCTCTCTCTCTCTCCGTCTCTCTCTCCGAGCCTGATGGGACGCCCCCAGTGCACCCAGCTCTGTGCTCACCCAGTGTTGACGTCTGTAGGGGATATTACAGCTAAAGCCGCTTAGAAGGCGCCGGCATCGCTGCATCCACATGGCCGTTAAGGAAATGAATGTGTCAGTCTGGGCCCTATCTGCCTTTCTCATAACCACTGCTCTGTGCGTGCGTGTGCGAGCGTGTTGCGTGCACGTGCGGGCCATGCGTGCGTGTCGGCCCATAGGAGGAAGGAGGCGGGGGGAATCACACACACACACACACACACGTGCGCACAGAAACAGACACGTACGTGCACGTCCACATGCTCGTATCCACATCACATTAAAACAGAAGAAAAATACCATGCAACACATCCATGCACACCCAGAAATAAACATGCATAAATACTCACATGTACAGTACATGTGCATACATACAAAACACACACAAACACCACACGCACGCTCACACACACACACAATGCCACACCTGTGTGTCATGGTGGGAGCGCGGGGTGCAGGATTCCGCTCCAGCTGCAGGAGTGTGGCTGCAGATAAAGGTGACGTCTTGAGGCCATTACTTATCCTGCGCAGCGGCAAAGCTTTGCAGATATTATACCTGCTGTCTCCGCATAATAGCTCCAGGTGGGGAGCCACACACACACACACACACACAAACACACAGCAAAATCATGAACCCAAATAAACAACGCGGTACACCCACAGAGGCCCACACAAATACAGCGTACATGCATGCAAACTCAAAGCACATTATCACAGACAATACAGTACAAATGTACACACAGTCACAGACAAACACAGCCAGTCACGCACGCACGCACTCACACACACACACACACACACACGCAGCAATACTTTGCCTCACTGAGTTAAAACAGATGAAAGAGCTGGTAAATGAAATCTGACTCAACGGTTTAAAATGCAGCATGCAGTAATGTGAGCATCAGTAGAAAAGAACCAGAGTATTACTCAAAAGCAGCGGCACAAACACCCCAATGAAGACAGACCTCTTCGGTCAACCTGTCCTCACGGAGCAAATGGGTATAAATGACTCCTGTTCATTTTAGTACTGCATGTCAGCCAACGCTTACGTATAGATTGAAATAAATATACGTATCGAGCAAAAGAATATCTTTAAGCTCGAGTACATATTTTGGCATTAAGGTCCTGTCTCTTCCCTGTAAAATGTAAAACATGAAACAAGAAATGATGACATAGTCATATTATTACCAGCTGCTTTTACATTTGGGGCAGTGGTGGTCCACAGTAAAAAAAATCACACCCGTGTGAACTGAGCGTTGCAATTCCCCCCCCCCCCCCCCCCCCCCCCACACACACACACACACACACAGTCACACACACCTCTCTCTCTCTACCTCTCTACCCCTCTCTCTACCTCTCTCTCCCTCTCTCCCTCTCTCCCTCTCTCATTAACAGTGCAGCACTATCCCTCTCTCTGTTTCTGGCACAACAGCGCCCCTACTGGTACTCATAGTGCATTAACCAACACATAGGCACATACTGTAGGTGAACCAACACATAGGTAGGTGAACACGGACATTGCTGTTCCTTGGAGTGGTTGCATTGTGAGCTTGTAGATAGGCTATTTAACTATTTTATTTGTTTTTTCATTAATATATGTTTTTTTAAGGATGGTTTTGGTCATGCAATGTTTCCACCTGAAGTAGAGTTGCTGGCCGGCTCCATCTAGGTGATCTTCTCCATATATGGCTACCCAGGGTTTGATGAGGTCACGGTCATGATCTTCATGATGGAGACAGCCATATATGGAGCGTCGACCTATGGTGACATGTCATGAGGCGTAACGGACTGACGGCCAGTGGTGTGACGGACGGATCGACAGACGGACTGACAGGTTTTCATAGTAATCTGCGACCCACAGTCGCAATAATGTATTTATTTATAATTCCAGCATTGCATTAGTTAGGGCTGAAAGATTCTGTTGACGTAAACACCAATCATTAAAGCTTAAAAGGTCTCATGAGCTCTGACATAATACTTAACGCAACACATGCCAAGTGGGAGATAAGCACTTAAGGGTATGGAATTATATTCTATTAAATCAACGTGCCATTCAGTGAATCAGTGAAAACATGCATGAGATCAAGTATAGTATTTAATACATCCACATAACAGTTACATAAAATGTATTAATGCAGTGGAAATGCAAATTATGTTATTTTAGCTTGGAGAAAACTGAAAAACTGCCAGATATGTTCTCCATCTTAAATACTTTCATGGCCAATTATGACTTTCTCTGCACTATACGTACTGTACATAATACTGAGCTTAGTGAGCTATGCTAAAGTTATATAAATAAAGTTCCCCCATGAACAGATAGGCCTATAGCCTACTTACTGTACCATCAGACCATGAACAGATAGGCCTATAGCCTACTTACTGTACCATCCCACTGAACATGAACAGATAGGCCTATAGCCTACTTACTGTACCATCCCACTGAACATGAACAGATAGGCCTATAGCCTACTTACTGTACCATCCCACTGAACATGAACAGATAGGCCTATAGCCTACTTACTGTACCATCCCACTGAACATGAACAGATAGGCCTATAGCCTACTTACTGTACCATCCCACTGAACATGAACAGATAGGCCTATAGCCTACTTACTGTACCATCAGACCATGAACAGATAGGCCTATAGCCTACTTACTGTACCATCCCACTGAACATGAACAGATAGGCCTATAGCCTACTTACTGTACCATCCCACTGAACATGAACAGATAGGCCTATAGCCTACTTACTGTACCATCCCACTGAACATGAACAGATAGGCCTATAGCCTACTTACTGTACCATCCCACTGAACATGAACAGATAGGCCTATAGCCTACTTACTGTACCATCCCACTGAACATGAACAGATAGGCCTATAGCCTACTTACTGTACCATCCCACTGAACATGAACAGATAGGCCTATAGCTTACTGTACCATCAGAACATGAACAGATAGGCCTATAGCCTATACTGTACATCAGACCATGAACAGATAGGCCTATAGCCTATACTGTACCATCAGACCATGAACAGATAGGCCTATAGCCTACTGTACCATCAGACCATGAACAGATAGGCTATAGCCTACTTACTGTACCATCAGACCATGAACAGATAGGCCTATAGCCTACTGTACCATCAGACCATGAACAGATAGGCCTATAGCCTACTTACTGTACCATCAGACCATGAACAGATAGGCCTATAGCCTACTGTACCATCCCACTGCGTCTCTCATAGAAAGCATCCAACAGCATACTGCACAGCTCTGACAGCACACCATCCATGCATTAGTGCTTCATTTAGTCACAATTCCATCTGTTAAATCCTTACTTCACTTGATCTGCTCCATCTAGTGTGTGCATGTGTGTGCGTGTGTGTGTGTGTGTGTGTGTGTGTGTGTGTGTGTGTGTGTGTGTGTGTGTGTGTGTGTGTGTGTGTGTGTGTGTGTGTGTGTGTGTGTGTGTGTGCGCTCGCGTGTGCGTGCATACATGTGGGGGTTCTCATACGGTTCCAAATTTTCATGGCAGCGAATGAAAAAGCGGGACCGGACAGACAAGATTAATCGAAGCCCAGCCAGTCATTTCAGCTCCAGTTTGAATGTGACAGTTGTTCTTTGTATTTGCATTGGACAGGCAACAGTGGAAACCAGAGATGCCCCACAAATGCAAAGCTATATCACTGCCAGCATGCCGGTTGCTCTACTGTAACCATGAGAAGGGGAGGGATTTTTATGCAGAGAAAATGAATAGCAGTTCCAGGATCCGCGACTCACCACGAGTATAAAGCTTTGGAGAGACGTCCACAACCGCTAAAGAGATTTTCTTTTTGAACGCGCAGTTGCGGTTTATCTTTATTGAGCGAGAGACGGATAACGACCGTCCTTGTCCTGTGCTGAACTATCAAGAGCGTTTACAAGCTGTTGGCAGAAATGTATATAGACGGTGTTAATGTCATAATTCTGACGGGTCATGATGTACTGGATCAAATGTATATAGACGGTGTAATGTCATAATTCTGACGGGTCATGATGTACTGGATTAAATGGGGATGACTTTAACCCATTCTGACCTGAGATCAGATTCACACGAGGTTTCCGCTTGACACACACTGGTCTGATTAACCCATTCTGACCTGAGATCAGATTAAAAAAAATGTCAGTCGTTCTTCGATTTTTCAAAAAATAGCAGACCTACAAGCTCGTATCGCGCCACTCGGTGGCGCGATATGAGCTTGTAGATCTGCTATTTTTCAATAGCTAAAGCATGACATGATGCCGACACCAAAATGGGTGCCCGTTCAGAATGGGTTAATGTGTTTCATATACGTTATCTAAATCAACTCTGGCATACCTTATTTTTAAATAAAGATTATATTTATTTATTTGAATTTCGATATACATTTAAAGATAAATTAAATACAAGATGCATTGTGAGCCTGTAGATATATATATATATTAGTTGTATGATGAATTATACAGGGCGTAAGACAAGTGATTAAAGATCGACTGTCATCTACCTGCTATTGGAGCACACAAGCAAAGACTTGCTAAGTAGGCTAACTGATGATAGTTATTTTCGGTAACCGACTGAGACAATTATATCCTCCGAGTACCAGCCCGATCCCCAGCAGGGGCTAAGAAGGGGCTAATGTTTTGGTCGCTATAAGCATGCCCTCTTGTTAGCCTTGCAGGGAGGCCTCGCGTGTTCCAGAATTGACCTCCATGTTGAGAACTCACACCCAGACACACGCACCCCGTTGAACCCAACCCATGTTGTGCCTTACCTAAAGCACGCTGCGTGTTATTCAGCCCCCAGACCTCCGCCTCCACAGTATTCCGCCCTGGGTTAATTGGTTCGATTGTTGCCCCAGGCTACAGTGGATTCTGTGGGTTTTCAAGGCCCACAGCTGCTCAGTCATAATGCATTCAGATGGTATTAATTAACTATTCATAGGAGTCCCGTCCCAGCCCTAGGTATGTGTTTACCTCATCATCCTCGCCCACAAAACATCTCCTTTTATAGTTATTAAAAGCTACACCTCTTTGACTTTGTGAGTCACGGTTTGGTTATTTCAGCTATGCGGTAATTGTCAAATCCATGTCAACCTCACCCCCCGAGTGCGGTACCAGTATTTTGAAGAATGCTTTGGTTTTGTGGGGTAAGCCACATGTTTAAAAGTGAAAGATGAAATATGAAAACATACTCCTTTGATGTTAGCATTTGAAGTTGAATAACAGCGGTGCCTATCACCTAATGAGACGCTTTACCTTGAGATGCAAAGAAAAATTGAGCACGTTCGCAAAACATAGATCTCAAGCACTGTTAAACCTATGATTACGCAGGGATGTCTCTTCTAAAAAGGAGTCATTCCCGGCTTGAATTAATTTTTGTAAAAGGAGTTTCTGACCTGCCCGAAAAGGTCACTTCCTCCATTAATCAGCACAGTGTGCCTAGCCTCAACCATTAGTGGGATAGATTGGGAAAAATGATAGACCGCAAATCTATCAGCATCCAAGGCCTTACACCTTGTGCCATGCCGTGCCGTGCCATGCTGTGTTGAGTGTTAGGACATGGTTGTGCTGCTGGATGTCTGCTCACATTCATCTGAAAGCTCTTCATGTCAGGCTGAAATATCACAGCCCCGGCGAGGCCACAGTCTAGGCCAGGGGTCTTCAACATCTGCTTCTTAGGCCATGGACCCCTTAGCTCAGAGAGAGATGAAGCAAGGACCCCTTAGCTCAGAGAGAGATGAAGCCAAGGACCCCTTAGCTCAGAGAGAGATGAAGCCAAGGACCCGTTAGCTCAGAGAGAGATGAAGCCAAGGACCCCTTAGCTCAGAGAGAGATGACGCCAAGGACCCCTTAGCTCAGAGAGAGAGATGAAGCCAAGGACCCCTTAGCTCAGAGAGAGATGAAGCCAAGGACCCCTTAGCTCAGAGAGAGATGAAGCCAAGGACCCCTTAGCTCAGAGAGAGATGAAGCCAAGGACCCCTTAGCTCAGAGAGAGATGAAGCCAAGGACCCCTTGGCTCAGAGAGAGATGAAGCCAAGGACCCCTTAGCTCAGAGAGAGATGAAGCCATGGACCCCTTAGCTCAGAGAGAGAGATGAAGCCAAGGACCCCTTAGCTCAGAGAGAGATGAAGCCAAGGACCCCTTGGCTCAGAGAGAGATGAAGCCAAGGACCCCTTAGCTCAGAGAGAGATGAAGCCAAGGACCCCTTAGCTCAGAGAGAGATGACGCCAAGGACCCCTTAGCTCAGAGAGAGATGAAGCCAAGGACCCCTTAGCTCAGAGAGAGATGAAGCGCAGGGACGCCTGCACTACATTGTTGTATAACATTGTGTTGCAGATTAAACTATAGATTTCATAGATAGCTTCATAGATTTGTTTGACAGCAACTATCATCAGTGTTGTGTCAATTAATATTTTTTGTTTGTTTGTTTGTCTATATTACGTTGGATTCATGTTAATGTGTATTTTCAGACTTAATCCCTCAGGGCCTCAGTAAACTTGACCTTTGGTCTGCTCTTTTTACCCACAAGACCAAACGTCTTTGCCGAAAATTCGAAAATAACCGATCCACAAGCTCAAAACGCTTGACATGTGTGCTTGTAGATCTGCTATATTGGCTAATGTTCCCCTCAGAATAGGGATGCTATAGGTTGAAGTCGTTCCTAAAAAAGTTCCTAACACACAAAGATTTGGTGGACCCCAGCTAGGGGTCCCGGACCCCCTGTTCAAGTCCCCTGGTCTAGGCCTATACACATACAAATGGCCGGTTAGAATCCTATTGGCTCTGTGCATAACTCCCATAGCTAACATGATACGTTTCCGCTTTAAATCTGCTGCCGCGCCAATCAAACAAAGCTGTAGTAAACTGCGTTTGCCACCTGCGGTAGTTAGCCAGCTACAGTTATGCACAGAGCTTATCGTAACTCTAAACGTTATACAAACCCCGCATTTTACTGTGTAGACTCAGACGGCACAGCACTACTTACTATATCAAATTACTGAATTCAAAGAGGCACGTAATTGTAAATAAGCAAACTAAATGACTGCGTAGGCCTATGTCAGTGCCCATTCGCTATCATGCGCACACACACACACACACTTTGTAGGATCACGTCAGGTGTTTACAATAAGTTTTGCAACGTCCTTCCTCCCCTCCGTCTCTTTAGCTCAACACCTGCGATGCCTCCAGCCCCCCCGCTATAGCTGGTATACATTATGTGGCTCAACATCTCGGATATGGAAATATATAAATAAATATAAACACTGGCTCAGGAACATGTTGTCCCCCCCCCCCCCCCTACACTGAGAAGTAATGAGGGGCTACCTGTAATTACAAGCAGCTGCTGTCTTCCCTGACGAACGCTAATTGCCAATAATGATTTTGGAGAGCTGTAAAAATTCACCGGCTGACGCGCGCTCTCTCTCTCCCTCCTTCTCTCTCCCTCTCTCCCTCTCTCTCTCCAAAGGAATAGTGAGAGGTGTGTGTGTGTGTGTGTGTGTGTGTGTGTGTGTGTGTGTGTGTGTGTGTGTGTGTGTGTGTGTGTGTGCGTGTGTGTGTGTGTGTCACAGTTGGGAGTGCGGTTAGCTAATTTCTGTTGCTGACATATCAGAACCATCAAATCGCCTATTTTCCATCTCTCCCTCTCTCTCTCTCTCTCTCCCCATCTCCCCCCCCCCCCCCCCCCCCCCCCCACCACCCTAGTTATTTTTTTTCCCACTGTCACCTGTTTGCCATTTCCTTCACGGGCTGATAACACATTTATTAGAGCTATAATGTGCAGGTGGAGGTTTAAAGGTCCCGTATGTACGAGCACGGTGGGAACAGAGGGGGAGTGTAGACGGCAGGGCCCGGGTGAAACGGGTGAGGAGCCTAATAAGCCACATGTATAATTAAAAGACAACGACGCCGCTAATTAATGAATGCTCATGTTTGGCTGTGTGTTGTAATCGAGACACCGCGTCGCTGTTGCGGGGAGGCTGTGTGACTATCTGTCGCAGGGAAATTGAATTAGCTCCCTCCACCAAATAAGGAGAAAAATAAGACATGACAAGAAGGAGGAAGAGAGGGTGTTGGTGATGGAGGTTGGGTCTAAATGCAGGACTGGGGGGGGGGGGGGGGTAATCAGACATAATTATTCATCACAAAGGGAATCTAGCAACGCGTCTCAACGGTATAGGTCGGTATATTTTTATACTAGCAAAACTGTCAATAAACGGCTTAAACTGTCCGAGCTGCTCCAGCATCTTCTCCTTCTATAATTATTAACCTTTTTCAATGCCTTTCTGTATTCAGCTAATCACACCTTCATTGGCCCTAGGTGGAAACTAGGGAAGTGATAATGGGGCCCTGGGGCTGATGAATGTTACAGCATCTGCCCTAGAGGCTGATCATCAGTATCAGTGTATGAGCGGTCACCATGAGAGCCTTCACTGAGGAAGTCACTTCAACAGGTCAAACATTGGCGAAGGTCGGCCATCCACAACTGGTTGCTGCGGATGGCGGGGCAGGCCACAGAGGATTTTGATCGTTCACAAAATGGCTGTGTACTAACAAGGGCAAGAACTAAGCCCCAGGCCAGCAGAGCCGGCCACGTTCTGAGCCAACTCTAGCTCTCCCCACACACTCACAGTTAGGGGATTTTCAGCAAGGCTACATTTGATTTAGGGGCAGGTTCTTTATGATGTTAATCTATGTATTAAATTGAAGTGCCATTTTTTGATTGCCATTGTGAATAGACAAGGCTATGGGTATGTGATAAACAAATTATCACCCAGCAATCTTCACTGCCCTCTTTATCCAAGCTCGGGCATGGCTGTGCTCAGCCATGCCCAAGCCACTCGTCGGACAGCAAAAGGCTGCACCAGAGGACAGAGAAGCGGGTGTTCCTTTTGTATATCTTGCCGTCCTTTTCTTGTTATGCAAATAAAACTAGACGGAGTTATACTGTAATCATGTTACAGTACCTGAATCACACATCATCGACCCTCTCTCTCTCTCCCTCCGTTGCACTGACCCTTGATAATAGGACACCGTTAGAGAGATGCAGAAAATGCCACCATCCATTCCTTTCATCTTTTTATCTGCTGTGGTATTGATCGTCCTCTTGTAACAAAGATAAGCAGTCAATAATAGAGTGCACACACACACACTGATATGACTGTATACCGATGCATAAAGTCCATAGATGAAAGCGTTCGCCGGCCTGTTTTACAGCGTACAAACACTTGACACCCCTGCCCTCGCCCCTACCTCACCCCTCAAGCTTTTATTGCGGTTGCCATAAACATGACGCATATTTGCAGAGCATCACGGTGCATCACGATTTCCCACCATATATAATAGGCAAGGTGAGAGAAAACACTGTGAACATATGATACTCTTTATTGAGACATAGCATAACCAAATTTTATCTGTTTAAAGCATAAGAACCTGGAAACGGTTATCCACTCTCTTGGCTGGACTACTGTAATTCCCTGTGTATGGTTCAGCCTTTCTCAACCACAAATTGTTCTAAAAAGAAAGAAAAAAAAAAACATGCCGCTGCTAGACTTAACTGGAACAAAACAAAGAAATATTGTGAAACATTGTTCTGGCTCACTTGCATTGCTTACCAGTCCAATACAGAATTGATTTGAGAATTCTACTACTTGTTTTTATAAGGCCTGGACTACCTCCACAATACCAATCCCAGAATAACAACTACGATCACACCTCAAAACCAAAGCGGTCCAGGTTTTTTATGATGCTGTCCCAGACTCTGGAATAGTCTCCAATCCCACATTAGATCCTGTCCCACAATTGACAATTTGAAATCAAATTAAAATAATCTATCAGCATTCAAGGCCTTGGTTTTTGTATAATCCAATCTTAATACATTTTCCGTGTCCTCTTACTGAGCTGTAATCTGTTTAGATTTGTATCATTTTATCATAATTGTATTTTCTATTTAGTATTTATTTCTGTTCAATTCAATTTCAATAAAGTGTCAAATCACAACAAGTTGTCTCATCACACAGACACTTGTTCTTCAGCTTAATGTTTTTATGTATTTTCTCTTGCTTTCAACTCAAACTCCTCATTCTTTTATCTCATGTATACTTGTATTTATCAGGTGGAAAATCTTGTACTGTACTGTACTGTATGTCCAAAACCACAACATTTTCAGAAAATGGAAAAAAGGAACCTGTGTTCCAATGTAGTTATTTAATAACAATTAATTTGTTTTTTCCTATTATGAGATACAGATTTAAATTGAGTACGGTATTCATCTTTGCCAATTGGGCATATAGGCAAATAACCCTCCTATACATCCGAGGCAAACGTTTCAGATTTCTACATAAACACAATGATCGCGCGGGCAGCCCACTTCACACAATGCTATCGATACAAATACAGATAAAAAAAAAAAAAAACTGTAATGCAGTAAAATGTTGCCAGAATTGCCAGAAGATGGAGGGAAATAACGGATGAAAATGACTGGAGCAAAGAAAGGAGCATGAGTAGACGGGAATTAGTAGCACACCTATATATATATTTAAAGGTTTAAAAGAAAAGCAGTCTCGACTCCTCCGCCATCTCTAATGAGTCAGAAAACATTTCAGGTTTTAAGTGCACTCCACTTCACAGCACAGAACCAGCCTCATACCCACTGCTATGATATGACCTCCTTTCAACAGCAGATGTTGGGTGATATTCACTTCTAAACTTTCTCTCTTTTTTTTTTTAGACTTAATGTACTGTTTGAGGCTGCAGGCCGTCGCATTATGACCAGCCAACCCAAATGCTGGATAGCTGTGTCATCTACAGGGCACTTCAGCAACAAGAATTATTATTTCCAGCCATTCCACAGCAGAGCTTTCCCTCTGTGGAACTGGGCAGCTCGTGGGCATTTGGTGCACAAAACACATCCTCTGTATACTCAACTATACACCGCCTGGGGGGGGGCGATGCAATATTATTATTTATATCTAATGTACCAGTAACCCAATTGGTGAATCTAGCCACATAAAAGTCTTTACAGATATTAAACCTTGGTAATAAAAATTATATATTATACTTTCATTTTGAAATTATTCACAAATTATGTTTTGAATCAGAAGCAATCAGCAACGGGATCTGCTTCTAAGCTTAAAAGGATTTAACTCTGAGTAAGTATCTTCTTCTAGACTTGGACAATTATTTCCATCGTTCTTTGTTTATACCACCTTTAACTGTTTTTTACACTTATTCTCAATAATAATAATATCAATATGTCTCATGAAAAAATAAATTACACTCCAGCTATGAAAATAAGTTAGCCAATATTTTTTTGTAATATAGCCTTGCCCTACTGTACGTACAAATGAAATGCAGAGAAAACTAATGTAAATATTATTACAAAAACAACAAAATGTGACAAAAATCCATAATGAAAAACTGGAATGAGTCGACATGATCCTCATTATGATTCGTAAAATTTTAATTTTCTGTAAGCTATACTAGAAAGCTGCTATGCTTTTCCTAAGATGCACCTGTAGTTCTATAAACTCATTCAATTCACACCGTCTGCACTTGTTTCGGTCAAAGACCGAAACATGTTCAGATGTGCAGATGGTATGCAGGTCTTTGTGCACTTTATGTGCAAAGCAGCGAATGGGAAAGGGTAGCTCTGGTCTATAGCCTTCTACTGCTTCTACGATTCTGCCCTGCGCAGTATAAGGCTATGGGACTTTCAGTTTAGCTCATCCACAAAGGGCAACATTATTCTGTTTCTCTTTGATCAGGAGCTGCTGCCTGTTTATGGACATTTGTGGTTATGGGAGAGACCTTTGAACGTCCTTAACTGTGGGAACCTGCTGCCATAACAAGATGTTTAAGTGTTATCTTATCTCGCCCGCCATGGATCTGAATGGTTTACATGTTTATTGTTGTGTGCTCATTACACTGTAATTATTATACGACTATATGAGTTTCTTCACTGTGGGAACGCCGTGATGGCATCCATTCAAATTGGTGCCATTACACCCACAGAGAGGTTTCTGCATGTTATCACCTTCAAAAGATGAAAAGAATATTACTTTGAGCTTTTGGGAGGCAATACTTCTAGAATATGATACGACGCCATTTGATTGTCTCATAGCTATCTTTGTAATATTGCACAATGCCCAGCGGCTGTTTATTCTACTTCGTACCTTCTCGGGTCTGTTTCTTTAAGGGCAAGGCAACCTGGAACGGCTCCGTTTAATGATTTCATTGTTTGGAGAGCTCAGGCGCGTTCTCTCCTTTGAATCCTATGATGTCATGACAGACAGTTCGAGCACACGTTCCCAACATGTGGTAGAATTCGCTATCATGTTGCAGTCCTGGACTTATTCCTACTACTGCAGCACATTACAGAGATTCTCCGATTACAAATTGCTCTGATCCTTGCGAGAGGAACACTTATGTGCTCAGCAGAAAGGTCAGCAACGGGTGGAGAACAAGTGAACCCGTTACTGATCCGTCCTCGCCGATGCATAAATAAGACTCTATACGGTACCGTTCTAACGCTGTCGCGGCTTAAATTCACACTGAGGATTTGACTGTGTAGCAAAAAATATAATGTTACGGTATATAGCAGAAGAGAACGTCCTAATTAACGAATCATTCAAACTCAAAAATAGCTAACTCCAGTTTAGGAGCTTATTCACGGTGACATTAGCCCTCCTTTCTGCATTTTGAATGCAGATATTTGGTATGTAATACGGGGCATGCTGTGCAGCTCCTCCCCCTCACAGAGCGGTGAGGGCCCGTCGTCACTGATAGCGCCGTGCATGGATAACCGAGTGAGACGCCATCAGATACTGAAACCGGCGGGCTTAAGGGAAATGAAATGTATTTTGGAGGCAGAGAGGGAGGGCGGCTGAGAAACGGCGAGGATAATTGAAACGGGGAGCGTTCACTTGGGGAGAGAAATTGAGATGTTGTCACCGACTCAGAGTCGTCCTTATCGTCATCGGGGGCCACTGTTGCAAAAAGCAATTAAAGAGTCTAAAAAGAATATCTGGGAGTTGTGCAGAATCCAAGAGAGCAGAACGCAAGTCAACAAGGTGCCCTACAGTGCGCACGCACGCACGCACACACACACACACACACACACACACACACACACACACACACACACGCACACACACACACACACACACACACACACACAGTGTGCTGTAGGTATTCATTCATTTGTCCTGCTATTGTTTTGCAACACTTCATTGCTGGTCACTCAGACTTTAAATGAGATGTACTCCATCATCATTCTGGTGTAGAACAGAACAGGGCTCCCCAACGGATGCTTTTAAAGTTTGATGTTTTGATAAGGCAGAGCTCTACTTTGCACATGAATATTCATGTCAAGACGTCATAAATTGTTTTATTGTCCGTCTATGCATGTTCACGATTAGAGAAAGCGTTTGCTGAATTCCAATGTGCAGACGTCATAATGCTATGGCCTATAGACCAGCGGTTCCAAAACCTTATTGGCCATGCACCCCGTTACCCTCCTGACCCTAGCTGACGCACCCCCCCACCCACCCCCACCCCAACCCACATGGAAATATAAGCTATATGGTGACATACATTTCCTATTTATCCACATGTGCACATATGTATGAACCTGAATATAATACCATGCCGTATAGGCCATATTCTGCATTATACTTATAAGGCACCTTATAAATAAAATGTATTATTATTATTACTTGCCATATATTGGCATTATATGTTAGTATATTTAAAATAAAACCGTAGCACCACCATTTGCCTTTTTATGTCGCGCACCCCCCTAGAAGGGGAACCAATGGCTTGAATGGCCTAGACAGAAAGACCAACTTAATAACAAAATCATTATTTTTTAATTAAACATTTTGAAATAATTCTTGATAAGAGATCTAAGGGAAAATATAGGATGGAAAAATAAGCTATTTCCACATGCAGCTCTACTTTGTAAATCATCAAAAATGAGAAAAAGGAAATAAAAGAATGCCTCGCGGCAAATAAGGTTCATTTTATTCAGTGCCTTTTGTTTCGCAATTAACAAAAGCGACACAGTGATTGCAGGGAGCTTTTAAGATCTCAAATATTCCCAGTTCTTAGTTTCAAGGGCATTCTGGCATACCTCAATAAGCTAAATCTTGTCATTTCCTTTCTCCAAATTGAATTTCTATAGGGATTTAAATGGGGCCAAGTATGAATGATGCCACGGGCGAGAACGCTCAAATTACCAACAATGTGGAGAGAAATGGGCCTGAAAGCTGCCGAGAGACACCAGGGGGTTTGAAGATGTAGGTAGACGGATGCACTCTCACAGACGATTCATCAAACCAACCCTTTTCTAACCACTTAATCCCTATGGTTTGGCACACGACAAAATTACAAAAATAGCCAATGTACATGCTCGTAGCTTGTAAAAAAAAGAAATAAAAATTTACACTTCCTTTTTTGTTGTTTTTGTGCAAAACAGGGAGGCCAGGGTTAATGTAATGTAAGCTAGATAATCTCCACTGATCATCTAGCAGGGACTGAACCCTGCTTTCAGAACCCTATGATGGTTCTGGGTTCCTCAAAAAAAAAAGACCACCTCTCCCTCAAGCCTCTGCAGAAATCAAACCAAATGGAGAGTGAGTCACACACACACTCAAGAGGTAGAGCGAATGAGAGACGAGGGACATGGAGAGACGAGGGACATGGCGACACGGCAAAAATAAAACTAACCAACCACAACCAGAAGAAGTAATGAAAGAGAAAGAGAAAAGGGCAATGGAGGATGGCGATGAGAGAAGTGTAACGAGCAGCAGAACACAGACAGAGAAAGGGAGGGAGAGATGAGGACTCTGTGGGGGGGCTCATAGTAATGAACAGGTGGTGGGGGAAGAGAAGGTTAAGCCTGCTTCTGTGGGTGTCGCTGGAACCCACCCCGTGCTGGGTGGACAGATGTGTGGACGAGCCGCTAGCTAGCTCTCCCCGACACTCTCTCCTCTCTCTCTTGCTAAATTTAAGGCTCCGCCGTACGACGGTATACCATGGGGGCGACAATAGCCGATATACAAGCTCATGGCAGGCGCTTCCGGGACGCGTCGCAAGCTTGTAGATCGCCAATTTGTCGGCACACACACAACGCTATTTTACGATGAAGTATAAATTCAGCTTTTCTCTCTCTCTCATCTCTCTCTCTCTCCAACCGCCACCTTGTTGTCTACCGGGTGCCAAAGCCCACTAGCTTGAGCTTCGAAAACTCCCTCATTTATCCGCCTTTGTTCTTTGTTATTTTTGGATTGGTTCGTCACGGCAGTGAAAATTGTCTCTCTCCGAGGAGAATCACGTTCGCCGGCTCGTCTAGCCCGTCTCTTGGTGTACGCTACAGAATAATGTGACATTTGGGAGCGGCTGTGATGTTTGGTTGGTTTGGGTGTTTCGACGCGGCATCGGAGCTAAGTCTGCCTGTGGCATAATATATAGAGAGAAAGATTAGGGCTGTTAGCTGCGTCTGTTTGAAAAGCCAGGTGGCTCAGGGAGCCCCAGACAGGTACTGTTCTAATGAACACACACACACGAACATGCACGCACGTACACATGCACGCACACAAACAGACTTGTGCACACACACACAAACTGGTAGTTGCTTCAGGCCTGTTGACAACCCAGAGAGGAACAGGATGTTGTCAGTCAGAACTATCCACTGGGTATTTGTACGTGTGTGTGTGTGTGTGTGTGTGTGTGTGTGTGTGTGTGTGTGTGTGTGTGTGTGTGTGTGTGTGTGTGTGTGTGCATAAATGCATGCTTGCCTGTGTGTGTCTACACCAATGAGTCGTTTGACTAAGGGCTATAAGTGACAGGTGCTTCCATGTTTGTCTATCAGACTGGTTTTACATCGTCTGCTCAAAAAGCAATGATTTATGATTCATCAATGAAGAAGAGGATTTTAAGGTCTCTTGATAATCTGGGTAATCAAACTGTCATTTAGACTCACTGCGTTTCAAAAAATGGGGGAAATTAAGAAAGTTAGAAAAACACTGTGAAAAGTGGAAATGGAGAGGTTGTGTGAGTGCGTACGCACGCACAATCTCACTGGGTGGAAATCACCTGTGTTGTGAACAGCAGAGTCTGTAGTTTGTCATTGCATAGAGATCTGGTCTGCACCTGTTGTCTGTCTCACTCACACACACACGCACACACACACACTGCGCACACTCACCAGATGAAAATGGGTTGACAGCACGGCCAGCTTCATCAGATGTGCCCACTCCTGTTCCGTTCATTTAACAGTCCAACCGAAGGCTGGCTGGCCTGGGGCCTGCTGCCAGTCCCACTCGCCTGAGCAGCAGCACCCCCACAAAGCAAACACACAGAGAGAGAGAGAGAGAAAGAAAATAATTATATAGAATATAGAAAACGTGTGTGAACAAAGTAGAGTAGCTTTAGTGGCGGCGTAGACACACACACACACACAAATCTCGACCAATGCTTATCAACACAGCAATTGTACACTCTCAGCGTTTACACATGGACAAATGAACACTGAGGATTTCACTGTGCTGGCGAGCACAGCCGTGATTCTGGGTTTCAGGAGGTCAGCTGGGAATTTTGGATCAGCGTTGCCTGCATGACGCCCACGGCGCTCGGCCCGCTCTCCCTGGGATGCCAGCGCCACCTGCTTCCACTGTGGATGGCAGCTTTGGGGGCCCGGCGGGGGGGGCTGGAGGGACGGCCTTAACCCATTCTGACCTGAGATCAGATTCATACGAGGTTTCCGCCGACACACACTGGTCCTGATGAACCCATTCTGACCTGAGATCAGATTCTAAAAATGTCAGTCGTTCTTCGATTTTTTTCAAAAATAGCAGACCTACAAGCTCGTATCGCGCCACTCGGTGGCGCGATATGAGCTTGTAGATCTGCTATTTTTCAATAGCTAAAGCATAACATGATGCTAACACCAAAATGGGTGCCCGCCCAGAATGGGTTAACAGACAACATGTTTCAGCTAGTTTGTTTGGAAACCCGCGGCCACCACAGCCAGGCGGAGACCAAACTTTTGGAGTGGAGGGGCGACACGAAAACACAAACAAGAGCGAGGATGGAACGGGGATTGGAGGGTTCCCCCCCCCCCCCCCCCCCCGCCCCCCCCCCCCCCCGGTTTCACATTATTATCTCGCTGTGCAGATTCATCCCAATCCAAAACGGCCGGCCACACTGGTCAGACATGTGACAAAACTAATCGCGGGTTGATTGGCATCGTAGACTGACAAAAATCATAATATAACCCATTTTGGGCGTGAACCCATTTTGGTGTTAGCATTATGTTATGCTTTAGCTATTGAAAAATAGCAGATCTACAAGCTCATAGCGCGCCAACGAGTGGCGTGCTACGAGCTTGTAGGTCTGCTATTTTAGAAAAATCGAACGACTGACATAGAAACATAGCTTTTTCAGAAAACTGTCAGGATGTAGGAGAGATTTTTAGAATCTGATCTCAGGTCAGAATGGGATAATTCATACTGACTGAGATGTCCCCCGTGGCTCATTTCATCATATATGGAAATGACAAGTGACATTTAACCAAATGACATGCAAAATGTCAGCTTGATAAGTTTGACGGGCAGGTTTATCACGTTTCCTCAAACTCACAGACTGGCTCGGTATAGGCAAATATCTATAAACACATCAGAAACCCTGCATACGAAACCCAGTGAACTACTGTATATAAAAACACACAAACTATAAACTATTCCAGTTGCTGAGTGACCTCCATTAGTGCATTGTGATCCTCAAACTCTTTCACCTTTAACCCAAATTAATTATATTTGGCTGCAGACTGCCATTTGAAAACCAATTTGTGTCATAGGACCACCACCATATAGGATTTGTGTTGTTAAAATGTTTCCAACATAGTTTCCACATTTTCACTTCCACTTCTGCGATGCATTACATTGTGAGCTTGTAGATCAGGGGTGCCCGCCCCACACATTTTTGACGTGAGATCTACTTTCAAAATGACGAGCTCAACAAGATCTACCAACCGAAAGAAAATGTATGCCATTGCTGAAAATAGTTTAACCCATTCTGACCGGGGCACCCATTTTGGTGTCAGCGTCATGTCATGCTTTAGCTATTTAAAAATAGCAGATCTACAAGCTCGTATCGCGCCACCGAGTGGCGCGATACGAGCTTGTAGGTCTGCTATTTTTGAAAAATCGAAGACACTTTTAGAATCTGATCTCAGGTCAGAATGGGTTAATAATGAAACTGTCAGGATGTAATAGACATTTTTAGAATCTGATCTCAGGTCAGAATGGTTTAAATATGTAATGTACCTGAGGGGGCTTTGGAATACGGAGGGGGGGGGGGAGGGGGTGTGGGGGGGGGGGGGGGGGGGGGGGAATTATGACAGGCAGTTTCTGCTGTCAAAATATGAGTCCCCAGTCAAAGAACCTATGCGTTTTAAATAGACACTAATGTAGATCGATGTCATGGCCGTGACCACACAGTCAGCAACACATTGATACTGTATAATGTACAGTATCAATGTGTTGCTGGTGCAGTGTATAAGACTTGACTTGCATATTCACTCCACTCACTGTACCATTTGCATTCACCCATGCTATTTGCATTGACCAATGCTAGCTGGTATCATTTGCATTCACCCATGCCACTATTATTGTTATTTAGTTACAGTAATTACATTAGCAGTCATTTAAAATACATCAAATCAGTTGGTTTTGTTTGCATGCATTGTTTATTAAGAATATGCACACGTTGTTTATTGAAGTTGTACTAATGCATTTGTCTTTGTTTGAGTTACCTGGCTGTTTCCTGGAATGGCAAGGGGAGGGGATTCCTGCTTCTTCGTTGGTTTTTTTATGGTAGGTTACAACCTCTGGGGGTGTAGGCTATACTGCCACCTACTGTAGTGTTTCTGATATATTGTGTGCAAACTAAATGTGGAGTCCACCCAAAGTTACATTCCCATTTTTGTTCTTCACTTTTAGCCACAATTTGCAACACTAGATATATTTTTTTAAATAATGGGTTGAATCTAGAGTTGTAACACCAGCCATTGACAGCCCATTCATCCAAACAGAAAAGTCCGATCTGCTTTATATGACGTTAAACTCACAAACATTTTAAGCTGTCAAGAAAGCTTGAATAATCTTTTCAATCTGCAAAGTGTTTGTTTAATAAAAATCCACCGTAGACCTGGAGTTACAGTAGCCTACTTTCTGCAAATAACGTTTGTGCAGGTGATAGTTTTTTCTAAGTGTTTGTGCTGCTACTGTACCTGCATTACAGTATGTGCACATTTGAAACGGGTGGTACGCAGAGCCGTTGAGTGACTTACAACCAGCGCGTCCAAACTCCAACACGTAGGAAAAAAATCACACTCATGTGAAGTGAGGGGCATTTAATACAAGCAGATCTGACTTTTCTGTTTGCATGAATGGGCAGTGTAGCAACTCTAGTGGGTGTATAGTAAATGTATAATATTTGCCTAGAGAGTAGAAGTAAAAGTATTGCAAATTGGAAATACTCAAGTACAAATACCCAAATGTACTTTACAACACTGGATCACTGAATTCTTAAGATGCTGTGTCAACAGTGTCAACCCAACAACTAAATCTTCTTGCTCTTGATCACTTTCTCAATCAATTAAAATGTGTTTCCTTTTCTTTTACCTTTCAGTTCCAAGCATTATCTTGACTTCATCCTCACTATGCCCGTTTGATTCCATTTCCAATCGACCACTCCCCAAACAAAACTCCTCCACCTTTCTGCAAAAAGAAAAAAAAATTGGGCTGAGGCTGGGTGGAGCCAGTCTTTATGCAGAGGGCTGAGCTGAGGACCATACCAAGAGGCTTGATTGAAAGGGGGGGTAGGGATTTTCACAAGGGAGGTCCGGTGCATCTCAGGAACTGTACTGGTTTAAGGTAGAAGGAAGGCACTGGAGCAGGCTCGGACATGACCTGACGAAGATGTTATAGTGACATCGTACCGTTGTTTCTTTTTCACTTGCACCCTGCTAAACAAAGGCTTTAACTGTCCGAGACTGGGCCAGTGCCTTCCTTCTACCAGGGGATAGGGATAGGGAAGTGCTGGCCTCCCCCTGTGTGAATGTATTGGTTTGGTCCACCACCATACACTGTAAGTGTCATATAGATATGTTAGTTCACTTTCTGTTTTGTGAAACATTATGTTATGTTGACCTCTTTTGTTTGTTTGTTGAATGTTTAGTTAATAATTTGTTAGTCGATGTACTACCGTATGTAAGGTTAAAGTGGTAAACTGATTTTTATGCTATATTAACAAATTTTGCTTGTTCACGACTCGAGTGAGGGGAGGACGGAGAAGGAGATCAGCCGGAGAATCGGAGCGGCAGGGGCGGTATTGCAGTCTCTGTACCTCATTGTTGTGATGAAAAGAGAGCTAAGCCAGAAGGCAAAGCTCTGTGTCTACCGAGCAATCTTTGTTCCTACTCTCACCATATGGTCATGAAGTGTGGGCTATGGAAAGAATCGCGAATACAATCGGCCAAAATGAGTTTTCTCCGATGGGTGCCTGGCATCTCCCTTAGAGACAGGGTGAGAAGTTCAGTCCCACGAGAGAGACTCGGAGTAGAGTCGCTGCTTCTTCGCCTGGAAAGGAGCCAGCTTAGGTGGTTCGGGCCTCGTGAGCGTCTCCCTAGGGAGGTCCTCGAGGCATGTCCCACTGGGAGGAGACCCCGGGGCAGACCAAGGCGCAGATGGAGGGTTTACATCGACTCACTGGCCTGAACACCTCGGGATCCCAGAGGAGGAAGTTATTAATGTTGCTCTGAAGAGGAAGTCTCGAGCTCTCTAGTGGAGCTGTTGCCCCCGCAACCCTACTACGCATAAGCGGTTGAAGATGGATGGATGGATGGATGGACCCACTAGATCCCTCTCAAGCACCCCTGGGGGACCACGGGCGCCCACTTTGAGAAGCAGTGCACCCGTGGTTCAAAGGGCATGCAGGGTACAGCAGAAAGAGGGGATTTCCCACAGCATTCCCATCAGAACGCTAGCATGACTCATGATGACATGTGAAGTTCCCCTGCTGCAGAGCGAAACATGACATCATTGACATCGTCGTCGCCTCTTTGAACAATCCACATATCTGCCTACGTTTGTCTTTCGAGATGAGATGTATGCTGCATGGGCCACACACACACACACACACACACACACACACACACACACACTGGAATACTGGAAGAATATAGTTTTATTTCATCAACCTACTTCCTGGCCTACCGAACCACCTGAACAGCTCTCTGACTGTGCGTGCGTGTGCGTGCGTGCGTGCGTGCGTGCGTGCGTGCGTGCGTGCGTGCGTGCGTGCGTGCGTGCGTGAAGTTATATCTACGTCTGAGCGAGAGCTAGAAAGCAGGTTGAAGGCACTGGAAGTGGAGATAAAGGAACAGGGTTTTTGATAACTTCCGTCAAAGAATTCAGAGAAGTAACACACACACACACACACACACACACACACACACACACACAAACAGTGCTATATCGAGAGCGTTGCATCCGGTGCTACAGGTGAAGAAGTTTCACACAAGATATCTGACTCAACCTTCTGTTCTCTTCACACTGAGTAAATAAAAATATTTTGGTTAGTAAAAAAAGAAGAAGAAAAAAAACCACTCAGGAAGCCACAGCATGAGAAGATGTAAAGTCAGTTTCCTCCTTCAAAACCAAAGAAAAAAGCATTCCCTATGTTTTTTAAGTAGTCAACAAGGGGTTTCAAGCCCCCACATATACTATAGAAGCACCACTCTGTCAGTTGAAGAAACACTTGGCATTTCATTATACTGTAGAATTCACTCATCGCATTTCCTGCCAGCACTCCGGAAGGAACTTTGAATTACAAAGTTGAGGACACTTGGGGAACTTCAAGATAAATACCATCTATTTCAGATCCAGCTCATGAGTGCCATGCTGTCATACACGCGTTCAGTATACTGTACCTGCAGACCGTCTTATTAGAAGTCTACCGGTCTTCTGGAGAGGAGATTATGGTGAGATTTTCATCAGAGTACAAATGTATTTATGCACGGCCACGACACACCTAATCGATCATTAATATTCAAATGGCTGTATTCTCCACAATCTCACGCTCGTTTACACTCACACTCACACACACACACACACTAGAAGGGAAAGGTCAATAACAAACTGCTTGTTAAGCAGGTGTAGCTACAGATGGAAGTGGGTAGATGGAACGATGGCTGGAAGGAAGGGTAGATGGATGAACAGACAAAGCAAGCAAGCAAGCAAGCAAGCAAGCAAGCAAGCAAGCAAGCAAACAAGAAAGAAAGAAAGAAAGAAAGAAAGAAAGAAAGAAAGAAAGAAAGAAAGAAAGAATGCAAGAAAGAAAGAAAGAAAGAAAGAAGAGACAGAGAGAGAACTACTGTGTGGTGAAATTACATGAGAATAAGTGTGTGGGAACATCTCCGTTGAGTCAATCATAACAGTCGGCCTACTCAGCTCACTCCGTGGTAAATCTCATTTGCTGCCTCCTCTCCCATGGCTGGTGTGACTTTAAAGGGGGACGTGGGGATAATGTGCATTATTACTTTTATCCAATGCACTGAAGGCAGGCCAATAATTGCACAATGTTGGAGTTTTATTGTCCCCAGCTGCTGTGATCATCACTAAACGTCAGAGAGATGCAACATTTCCTGTCGACTTAACGACAGTAATCTCATCTCTCCCTGTGCCCCTCCTCTCTCTCTCCCTCTCACTCTCTTGGTCTCTCTCTCTCTCTCTCTCTCTCTCCACCCCCTGCTGAATGTTCAGACACCCAGGCCTACAACAACCCCTCCGTGAGGAGATGCGGAGATGAGACTTCTTCATCATGTTTATTGGATTTCATTGTCCTCCAAAACGAATCATGGTAAACACACGCTGCATCAATTCGCAATATTTCCTCATATAGAGCGACTGCGTGACTGCAGCCACTGGCGTTTATCGGCTAATAATAAACCTCCGCGTCCGTCCTGAACAAATGATCTGGGAGTGCGTTAGTGAACTCCGGCGGGTTCATCATCTCGCTGGGAGCTGAAACCATGATCTGTCATGATCAGTGTCTATATGAGGTGGGAAGCAACTTCCATGAGAAGTTACAACATCCTTCCAGGCACGCGTTTTCTCCCTCTCTGTTCCTCTCTCTTAAACAAACACACACTCGCTCTCCAACTTCACTCGCCTCTCTCTCTCTCTCTCTCTCTCACACACAAACACCATTTTTGGACGGCAATTGTATGAATGTTACGATGCGTTGTGAGCTTAATTAAGCAGATCATTTTTTTTTTTTTTTACGACACATGACCCCGTATCCGTAGCCTATAAATCATAGATAACGCCAATCCTAACTCCTCAATCAAAATGCCCAATCCTAACCCTAACTTTAATATTATGCGTGTAAGCCTACAACTAAAAAAATGAACCGGCCACGCAGGTCAGACTAACGGGATGTCGGCCTTATATGGGAAGACCCCAACAGACACAGACACAGACACAGACACAGACACACACACACACACACACACACACACACACACACACACACACACACACACACACACACACACACACACACACACACACACACACACACACACACACACACACACACACACACACACACACACACACACAGACACAGACACAGACACAGACACACACACACACACACACTTTTCTCCCTCTCTCTCTGGCAGGTGAATGCCCTGCAGACAACACCACACTGAGTGGCTGCCTGTGAAGGTGTCTCTTGTTTAGCGGAACGCCTCACAGGTATCACAGAGCAGGTGAGGGAGAAGGAGATACTGTAGGTGCGTGGTGGTATAGGTTAGCAGGAGGTATAGGCTTGCATGCAGCAAAGTTATTTGGCACATATACGGTGTACTATAAACTGTATTATGTTCTTTTTTTATTCTCCAATACAAAACACCAGTATATAAGGTTGGCAGGTTGGACGATTATCGTCACCGTCGGTCGGAAACCTTGCACATCCAAAACCGGGAAATGTTCGGGAAATGGAAAACAAAATAACCTGATGACTGGATTTCAGATGTTCCGAGCCTTTGTGACCATGACGGTTGGACTGTATCAGAACTGCTGTGAATATTCAGTCTGCTAAAGTACTGTTGTCTGCTGTATATACTACTGTATGCACCAGGAGCCGCACACGCACACGCACACACACACACACACACGTCATCTCCAAGGTGAACACCTCACACACACACACAGAAATACAGATGCACGCGCACCATGCACGCACGTACGTGCGTGCGCACACACACACACACAGTCACATTTGAAATGTTTATTTATGTCCACATAATGAGAAGTACAGGAATACCTTGTACAAAGGACATACAGTAAACACTGCCAGTGCAGATTGACAGTGGGAGAGCAGCCAGTTACAACGTGCATGGACGGCAAAGCATCGTTACATACAGTACAGCTGACATGTCGGACACAGGGCAGCAGACATACATCATGGATAAAGGAAACAACGCCTCCTCCAAATTGAGCGGCTTCCTATAATGGCTGAAACTGAGCAATACCTCGCTAACTGCTTGGCTCTCCATTTGGAAAGGCCGGCCATTTGTAAGCCCCTCACAACCAACTTATGCACATGCCCTAGGCTGCCAAAGATAAAAAAACTAAAAGTTTACATCTGTAGCCTAGCTGTGACACACACACACACACCTCGCTTTTGCCTGATGGTACGGGGCCTCTCTTCCATGTGCACGCACGGGCCCTTTCACCCACACAAACAAACAAACATTCCCACATTTCTCCACGCTCGCGGATCTCCCTCCACGTTCACCGATTCCTTGTAAACTTTGCCTGCGTGGCGTTTGATCTGAGCCATGGATAATACTCCTGCCTGCTGCCTCTCCTCTCGCCCCTGCTCCCCGACAACAACCACATATGGGGTGTAAAGAGAATTATTCATTGTTTTTGCCTCACAACAAAAGTGTTTGAGCTCAAAGAGCAGCTGCCTCGCACATAGTTAATTTAACATTGCTGGGGATCCGGCATCCATTGATGATCGGAGGTGTCCTGCTCGCCGTTCCACGACAGCGTAGTGCTTATTAAAAATAGATAGCAGTGGAATTAGCCAAAAGCGTACGAATTCAGATCAAAATACAGCTGTGCCACTGTTGTTTACACTAAAGAATGCGTCCAAATATATCCGACACTAATTAAAACCAGTATGGAAATTGGTTTTCCATTGGTTATCAGTATCATAAAGAGTTGCATGTTACTTTGAATAGGACGTCGTTATAAAAACAAGACGACCACACACACAGCAGAACAACTTTATTTGTGTTCATGTGCTTCTAAAGCTCTCCTCTATATAGCGGACTCAAACAACGACAAGGCTAGGCGTTGACCCGAGACCCACGAACAGAGGAGAGCGTGTTGCTGCATGGGGCTCATTACTGAAGAGAAGACACAGCTCAGAGCCCGTGCCAGAGCCCCTCATGCACCACTGATTGCAGCTACTTGGCCTGCTTTTGGCCTGGGCTATAGGACTTGGCTATATTGTGTACCCAACCCGCCGCTCGCTTCCCAGTGCCCAATGCCGTCTGCCCAGCACTCGATGCCCAGTGCCCAGCGGTGGGGGGGTGACCCCACAGTCCCAGAGGCATTCACCCAGCACAGAAGAGAGGGCTGTGCCAGCAGTAAGACATGGGCATTGGTGTGCACCATCAACTCAAATAACTGATGTTCAACTTGGGGAATAACAAATTGTGAATCGAGATATGCGCACACACACACTACTCTAATTGTGATTATTATTCGGGGATGGCAATCTGGCACACAATACAACAAAGAGGCGGCATAAATATTATTATTTGTATTTATTTTTAAATAAAAGGAACGAATTCAAGTAGCTTTGCCTTTTCTGTCACGAACAAAACTTTCAAAAGTTCCTAAAATTACAAACGCATTATTATCATTATCATTCTTTCACACTATCCAAATAATAACAATCTCCTTTTTTAATTGATATGATAATTGTGCACACTGTCGTCTGGAACAGCAACCCAGCCATGACTTCAGTCTGTCACAGGAAGCCAGTGCACAGTCAAGTCAAGCTGTCAGAAAAGTTTGCCGGTACACAAGTCGCAGCGAGGCAGCGTCGTGTATAACTTCACTTCTCCGTTCTGTTCCCGTGCCAAGCAAGGACTCGAGCCAAACACGGAAATGAGACTTCTGTGTGAACTTGGTAGACTGAACAGAATGCGAGAATTGACAGGTATACGGCGGCGGCTGCCAAACGGAGAGGCTTCCTGCCTCTGCCATCCCCGCCGTCGCTCTCAGGATCAATCGCCATGACTCAGTGAGCTCGTATCCTCCGCGCGCCGTTTCCTATCAGCCGGGACGTTAAACCATTTAGGCCTGAAAAAAATGTCTTCTGAAATAACGTAATGTTTCTAGGCCTATATCACTCAATATTTCATGTCAAGGACCCCAAAAATGATCTGTAATTGGCCTCCGAGACCCCCATCTGAAAATATGTTGTTCCAGGGACCCTCCAGAAGCAAAGATTTGAGTAAAATTTGAGGCACATTTTCACGATTTCTCAAAAATAGCAGACCTACAAGCTCGTAGCGCGCCACTCGGTGGCGCGCTATGAGCTTGTAGATCTGCTATTTTTCAATAGCTAAATTATAACAGAATGTTTATAACACCAAAAGGGGTTCCCGCCCAGAATGGATTAATGTACAGGTTAATTATCCAAGCAACTCTATCTGGAGAGAAAAGAGGAGAACTCAGCCAAGTGGAGTTTGTTAGGCCGCGGTATTGTTGTTGTCATTTGTGATATTGTCAACTTATTATTACCGCTTTCAGCTTAAGATGATTTCATCAAATAAATAAAATAAACGATGCCAAGAAAGAAGCAGATATAATTTTGCCGGGCCAGTGTTTTTCATCGCCTGGACAAATGAAGGCAGATGCTGCATATAAATTCATCTGCTGTCTAATTGTCTATACGTCTTCAGTAAACAGCGATGGATCAGCTGCCAAATGTTCTCTGCGCAGGGCGGTATAATATTGTGTCATCCTCGACCGGTCACCATCATCAAATTAACCGCTGCAATTTCCTCGTCATGATTCACCAAAGCGGCAGATTTCATGTCAAAGCGCTGTGCATTTTATATTGCACAACCTTCCAGTTGATCATACAACCATTTCCAACTGCAGCCACAATTATCAAACAGCCAGTGACAGACAGAAGGACGTATAGACAACATCGCAGACAGACAGTCAGACAGACAGACAGACAGACAGACAGACAGACAGACAGACAGACTATTTATTTATCACTGCGCCAAGCATCAAGCACTGCAGGTATAAAGAGTCAAAGGGTACGGTACAATCGCTCCCTTTCCCTTCCCTCCTCTCTTGCTCTCTCCCTGTCTTCTTGACCCCCGTGTCCCATGGCTCCTGGACGCAGCGGCAGGCCGGATCGCCACTCCGTGCCTCCCAGAGCATTAACCTGCAGATGAAAGGTGGTCTGCAGTGGGATTAGGAGCTGTCTCCTGCATGCCTGGATGGCTGAGAAATGCTTTCCTGCCCCACTATGAGGACAGCCTGAAAGAAACCTCTCCAGACTCCAACGTGTCTGGGACCAGAGAGGCGTCCTGACAGTCTCAGCTCTGGACAGGCAGGCGGTGATGAGAGGTTCTTAAACTGTAAGCCTCATGTGAAAAAAAGGTTCACGTGGGCGAGGACAAACCCTGTATACTCTGTGCTCATCCGTCATGGTGGAGGCAGAATCGAGAAGACCAAAAGCTCATTTGAATTGTGTAATTATAATTATTTTTCGAGAGCTCATTCTTTTTACAGTACTCGCCTTCTCGTTAGCTAAAGGACAATTAAAATCTGCCCTTTGCGTCCATCACAGCTGTCTCCGCTGAATCACAGCCCCCTGAGGTGTTGTGCTTTTTAGAGGCGCTGATTGCTACACTTGCCTGAATCTAAAAAAAAATAATGAAATAAAATAAAGCATTTCACCGCGAGCGGCTGCAGTCACTGCACTCCAACACACACACACACGGCCCCTCTGATCAAAGCACGGCGACGCCTACACCTCATAGTCTGCCACTGTTGTTGGGCGCTTGTTAGGACTATCCTTAGTTCACCTTTAACTGGGATAAGCCAACCGAAGGGGGGGTATGGGGGGGGGGGGGGTGGTACGACGACACTTAAATATTGTACTGTAGCTCCAGGCTCTACCAACCTTTATTAACAGAGCCCTCATCAAGATGCAGGCACAGGAGTATGCTAATTTTACCCTACATTTACCAGAGGAGTAAAAAAAAGAACAAAAAAAGGGGGGGGGGGGGGGGGGGCTTCATTAAAAAAGACCATGCATTATTCAGGGTGCAGCAGGCCAGAGGAATGGCTGTAGGCCAATTACACACTGCTGGAATCTTCCCCTGGATGTGATGTTCTGCTCAACCTCTCTATTTCAGTCTCTCTCTCTCTCTCTCTCTCTCTCTCTCTACACAGCGGAGGAGATAAGGGGACCCTCTCTTATCATTACAGAGAGAATGAGAGAGAAACAGTAGAGCGTGGTGGAGGAGCAATGGAATTGTCATGATTCTACATACAGGGGAACAGTACGCACAGAGGAGAGGAGTGAAGTGGAGATGAGGAGGATGAAAAGGTGGTGTGGGGTGTTGAGGAGGAGGGGAGGCATGTATTGGTGATTAAGGAGGTCTGCATGGACGTAGCCTGAGGGCTTGAAGGATGACCTATTTTTTGTAAGAACAAGAGTCCACATATCAGTCCACTCAGGCCCACTGGATGAGTACAAACGCGTGTTTGCATGCACGCACACACACACACACACACACACACACACACACACACACACACACACACACACACACACAAGCACAAGCTTAATTGATAGCGTGCATAACAGTAGGCAATATGATGGCTCTACGCACTATTACTTCTACCACTTCCAGTATGTGGCAGCTTGGTTAGGTTGTTTTGGTTAAAACAAAAACCAAAAAAGCTTAAAAGATTATTTTCATTTGCTGTCGTTAGTCATGGGCATGGCTGCCAGTTCCTACCTGATGTTATGTGGGAGTTAATTCTGACTGCTCCAGACCGTACTGAATAACTGCTGGTTTGCATAATGTCTTGAGGCTAGGACTGAAGTCTAAGACATATACAGGTCAGTGGATTTATTGCCTCTTCCAAAGAGGATGACACGATCTCCCACCATGCAACAGCACACATTAAGACATTGCTCGTCATAAGGCCTGCTCGTGTAATCAGTGCATGGCGCAACATTAATTAATCATGACGAGTATACCCGTCCGACGTATCGAAATTGTTAACGCTGAAGAAAGTACAAATGCAACAGGTCCATTTGGTTCCAAGAACATTACTGTGGCTGCAGCTGACAGGATCCAAGTGTTGTAATAGGTTCCTGAGCTTTGACCGCAGGGGGGCTCAAGCGACTCACAAGAACAACACAGAGTGCTTCCAACGGGAGGATGTTGCAACGGGCGGCGCAAACGTCAGCGTCAGATGGACAGGAAGTGGAAGAGGAACAGGAAGCATAGGAGAGTCAGATGGCTGTGAGGCACAGCGGCAGGCAGATATACTCGCCGTTGCCAGATCGGATCACATGCGGCACGCGCAGGCTGTGGTCAGCCGCCAGCGGACACACACTGCACACAGCTGTGGGGCCGCTGTGAAGTAATACTGCACCACTGGGAAGTATGTGCGTGCGTGCGTGCGTGCGTGCGTGCGTGCGTGCGTGCGTGCGTGCGTGCGGAGAACGGAATGTGGCAACAACATCGCAAAAAATCCCATCTCTGTCTGTCTGTCTGTCTCTGCAAATGCACAATAAAATCACGAGTGCCAATTCAACTGCAAAGAGTATGTGCAAATGGTCCATTTGGTTCCATTTCTACACTCTTCAGGGTTGAGTGAGCGGTTATCCTGGCACAACATTATGGCATAGACGTGCTATAGGCACGTCCCATGCTAGACATGGGACGTGGGACCCTGCCAACAGGATATGAATTAAAACAATCAGTTCGACTACGGTTCAGTTCTGCATCAAAAAGGCCCTTTAAAAAAGGGCACAGTGTCAGTGTCATACAGTATCAAGGCCCTGACAGCATCCGAGGCCGTGTCCTCAAACCATGTGCCGACCAACTGGCGTGTTGGTGTTTGTGGACATTTTCAACCTCTCCCCACAGGCCTGAAGACGCTAGTACAACGAACTCCAAGGTATCATGTCTGAACGACTGGAGATCTTCTCCCCTCACCTCTGTTTTCAGTTAATACTTTGAGAGGTTGGTGGACTACATTTGTTCCATACCACCTGCCTCGCTGGACCTGCGCGCAATTTGCATAATGTCAAAACAGATTCACAGATGAGGCAATTGCCAAAGGCTCCTCACTTGAATGGAGGGGAACAGATGTGTTGAAATGCAGTTTGTGGACCACAGCTCATAGCATTCAACACAATAGTTCTTGCCAAGCTGGACTGCTACTGTAGGTCTGTGCACTCGGCATGTGCAGCTGGACACTGGACCTCCTGGCGAGCTTCCTGATGAATCGCCGCCAAGTGGTGAGAATGGGCGACATTACTTCAGACCTCAACTCCCTGTATACACTCAGGACCGTGTGGCCACACACAGCTCAACTCCCTGCATACACTCACGACCGTGTGGCCAAACACAGCTCCAACAGCATCATCACGTATGCTGATGACATGATAGTTAAACTTATGAGCCCCATGGTCGGTGACGACGACTCTGCCTACAGGGATGAGCACAGATCACAGACACTATCTATCAAAGACAGTGCAGTGGAGAAGGTCAGGAATTTCATGTTTCTCAGCAAATACATCACTGAGTACCTCCAAAGGGCCACACACGTGGTCGAAAAGGGCTCTGTATATTGTCTCCATTGCCTGAATAAATTCAGTGACTCCCTACATCCTCATGTTGTTCTGCAATAGCACCATCGAGAACATCCTGACGGGCAGCATCACCACCTGGCACGGGAACTGTACCTACCCCGGACCGAAATGCACTACAGAAGATAGTGCAAAGGGCCCAGTGCCTCGTCGGAGGTGCATGAGCTTCCCTCCCGCCAGGGTACCGGCATTTACTGGCAGCTCCTGCGCGGCGACGCTGCAGTGGCGGCAGTAGCATGGCGTTACCGGCGTCATTGCGGCCCACTGCCGGTAAATGCACTCTGAGTGGATCATGGAGGACACTCACCAACCCCAGCCACAACCTGTTCAAGCGATACCTACGTATCAACCTCTCGCCACTTGCCAGGCTATCCTGACAACACAGGCTGCCACAAATGCACTTTATTTTACAGTACATTGCTCATATTGACATACTGACATATCTATTTCTTATGTCTTGATTTCTCTATTCTTTCACCCTCCCTTGAAACTGCAAACGATGGGAGCTTCTACGACAAAGAATTTCACCAATTACATTTTTTACACCTTTAAACCTGTGACAATAACGTTGGATTTGACAATAGGGAAGGTGATCAGGGCAGGCACTGGTTTGCTCCCACGTGCACGTGCCAGTGAGGACGGGTCAACAGGCGTTAAGTAGAGGCTGTTTTCCAAAACGTCTCCTTCACTTTAGGTAGATTCTTCCTGCAAATCTATGCAGTTTCCATTCTCCATTTAATAGTCCCTGCAGGACAGAGTCTCATAGTTATGCCGAGGGACTCTGTGACATTAGTCTCTTGCGTGCGTGCGTGCGTGTGTGTGTGTGTGTGTGTGTGTGTGTGTGTGTGTGTGTGTGTGTGTGCGTGGGAGGGTTCAGATGCCAGGTCAGCCCATATATCTCAGACACAGCAGGCAGGTCTGTGGTTCTGCTGCTGACGAAATGTCTTCTCTCATTACGAACCAGGCCCAGGAGCAGGCCCAGACCTGACAACACACACACACACACACACTATGCATCCATGCAGTGGCATGCACAAACAGAGACAGACAGGCACACACACACACACACACACACACACACACACACACACACACACACACACACACACACACACACACACACACACACACACACACACACACACACACACACACACACACACACACACACACACACACACACACACACACACACACACCCCCCCCCTGGCCCCTGGGATAACACGCAAAGGGCAGATGAGGATATCCATCTCTCAGTAGAGGTCGCACAACCACACCTCCAGCAGAGAGACACGTGTACTCTCTAACAAAAGCGAGCACGTGCGCGCACACACACACACGCACCCGCCCCCACACGCACACACACACCAGGAAAGGGTGCAAGACAAGCTAGCTACTAACAGTTTTAACAATGTCTCTCTCTCTCTCTCTCTCTCTCTCTCGCTCTCTCTCTTGCCCATACATAAACACACTGTGCAGTGGGTTCTATGCAAGGCAAGCTAATGGGGCCTGTATCCCTCCTGGCGTGGTGGTCCTAATAGGCCTTGCGGTAAGCCCCGCCCCCCTCTCGCCCCGCCCTAGTAACTGTTGCTAAGCCGGACACTCTTCCGTCTGCTCCATTGCGGCCCATGTTATCTCGCTCCTTTTCCTCTGAGTATTAGAAGTATTAACAACAACAATATCCACACTATAATATCGCCATGGTCAAACATTGCTGTTGGGGAACCTGCAACAGTGACTCAAGGTACCCAGAACGATTGGAGGGGGCATTTTTTATTCCTTTCCCGAAGCCCAAACGAACGCTGGATAAATGCAGGCTGTGGATTAAATTATGTGGCCGGCCACACAAACAACTGAACGCGGGGAAAGTTACAACGCACACCTACATTTGCTCCAAGGTAAGTTTTTTGTTGTTTATTAGACGATTGATTTAACCATTGACTAGTAAAAGTTGACATAGTATGATTTAGTAGCAGGGAGGGTGAATGAGTGAAACCGAGGGACCGAGGCTAATGATAACAGAGAGACTGTTAGCATTAGCCTCGGTCCCTCGGATAAGATGGTGACAGTCACAGTATTGTATCAAGATAATTAATTATTAGAACAGTGGCAGTTAACATCACTAGCCTCGCCTTATATGCGTAACAAAATAAAACATCCAGGGCCATTATATATTGGTAGACGACGAGGCTGATGGAGACATTAGACAATGAGGCTGGCTAGCTAGTTAGCTAGCTCTGGTCCATAGAGAAGTCATTGACACTATGGACGAGAGCTATCAAGAATATATTCAAGACTATGGTAGATATATTTGATCGAGGAAGACTTTTATTTTGCCTATATAAAAACGAAGAAAAAAATCGATGGATGGAATACAGCTACGATAGTCATGATACTACTAGGTGGCAAAATGCTGAAAATGGCACATTTAAAGTTTTACAGGCTAGACAGAGACAACGCAAATTAAGTTTGCAAACATTACAAATATGAATAATGTAGATCAATGTTAAGAAATCCATGTCTCAAATGTCATTGATGTATGACTGAACTTCTTCATGCATCCATGTATGTTATGAATCAATGTGTGTATGTGTTTCTAGCACTTCATTGATGGGAAGCCAACGAAAGCACACCCAAACCCTGTTGATGCAGGAGGTTCACGTACTGCATGCAGACCATCCCCTAAAAAAAGGTAACATTCAAGCAGAGCATTAAGCTTTCATAAGATAATCATTTTGGGTGTATCAGTGACCTGTGAATAGCATGTTTCCTTGATTGTTTCATGTTTATTAAAAAATATTATATTATTAAATATGCATTGAGTGAACCATTCTATTATACGCACATTTTTAATTAAGTATACCAATTTTTGAATAAATTAAATTCCAGGTTCATGACATGTTTGCCAAAGAGGAATCCTGATGCAGAGCAGCACACAGCAGAAATTGGTATGTATGTGCAAAAGCAGTTTCTCCTTGAAGAGATTGTGATATTGATTGATTGATTGATAGATTGATAGATGTGATATTGGTTTAAGAAGTGGGGGAAAAAAGAGAGAAATGTCAGTTAAGAATTTTTTATTAAAGTAACTTGGCAGCTGAGAAATAAAGTGACAGTGCCATTTTCACGTAGAAAAATAGAACACTGCTTCAGTGCAAATACATGTCAGTAAACAGTGCAAATTTGGTGGTTCTTGGCCCGAAAAGGTTTGAGAACCTCTGCTTTATAAGGCATTCATAGAACATGACAATGTGTAAAAAAAAAAACTAAAGTTTCAAAAAATAAAATCCAGCACATTTCTGCCACACATGGACATCGCTGCCTAAACTGGAGCCAACAGATAGTGTACAGTACTAACAACACTCAGTAACATCTCATTTCTTGACAGTAAAATGGCTAACATGGAATTTGTGGAGTCTCACAATCATTTGGTTGATACATTCTGTGTCTCTGTGCACTCTATCAAAAAACACATCTTTTCTAGTGTAAAGCACAAAGTCACAGAATTCTAGGCCACTCAGTAGCAGCTGGCCTTGAATCTGGCTGTAGCACTGGTGAGTTTTAGAGATGGTGAAGGTCTCTCCCACTTTTACAATGTAAAAGTCTTTTACATTTTCTACTGCTTGGGCCACCGTCATGTCCCTTGCAGCAAAGGGACATTTAATTTCAAGCAACCCACTCCCACCACTGCCATCGCATACAATACCATCTGGTGATGCCCCAAGAAAAGGCAGACTTGGCTGCAGTAAAAGGCCACAACTGTGCAGGTGCCTTTCAGGAAATGTATCAATGTACTTTTTCTTGGCTAAAGCCTCATTGTTTGATCCATAACTTGTTGCATTCGATTTGAATGGCTTGGGATAATATATATCCTGTACAAATTTATCTGTAATTTTTTTACGTTTAAGCACCATTCCAAATTTAGAGGCTGTGATTCTGCCCTCCCTCTGTCGATGCCACTGTGGACATGACGCTTGCTCCTTTGTGTTGTTCTGTATTTGGCGAGCATCTTCCAAACTGAAGCTGGTAGTGTGCTCTGGTATGTAGACCTCACTGGCCATCGGCATTGGAAGGTTTGTTTCGCCACAGATTGATGTTGCACTGCAAGATGGTGCAGGAGGCTGTGTTTTCTCCAAGAATGGTAGCTGGGAAATTATAAAAAAAAATACAATTACAACCACAGAACATGATGAATTAAATACAAACTATATATTGTATTCAAATATTTACATTGTTGTTTTAATAAAGATGTAACTTGTTTCTAGAATGCCATGCCCAGGACCAAGTGAATGAAGAATCCCTTGTCGAGGAGCAATGCCATGCCGCTGTGGAACACCACATGGAGGTCGAAGACCAACCCCACCATCACCAGAGACAGGAAGAGGACAGTGAGAAGGCTCAAGAAGAATGCCATGCCGCTGTAGAACACCACGCGCAGGTCGAAGACCAACCCCACCAACCCAGGAGTCGGGAAGCGGACAGTGAGAAGGCTGAAATGCTCAAACGAATTGAGCATTTAGAAAGAGCTCTCAGCAATCGAAATGAAATGACCCCAGAAAGAATTCAGTTCAGTACCATTCCAAATTTCTTCCAGTATAATACAGGATTTACCTATGAGCAGTTTAATGGCCTGTGCACCATATTCAGCATTCCTAACAGTGCAAATGCTCTGCCACAAATGGCACCCCTGATTTACAGAAAAGTTGACCAGCAAATAACACTCATGCCTTTGCGTCAGCAGCTCCTTCTGGTTCTGATGAAGTTACGTCAAAATTTTGATAACAAAGAGCTTGCTTTCAAGTTTAACATTAGTCATCAAAGTGTAAGCATTTTGTTCAACTCATGGATTGATTTTATGTTCACCACACTTGGGCGACTTCCTATGTGGCCCCACAGAGATATATTAACACAGAAAATGCCACCCAAGTACCGGTCTGAATTCCCTACAACATTTGCAATCCTGGACTGCACAGAGATTAGAATTCAGCAACCAAGCTCTTTGAAGCTACAGAGTGAAACATTTTCTAATTACAAATCTACCAACACACTCAAATCATTGATTATTGTTGACCCAAGAGGCTCTATTATGTTTTGTTCCACCCTATTTACAGGTTCTATATCAGACAAGGAGATAGTTAAGCAGTGTGGAATCATACCTCTCCTGAGAGAACTGATTTTGAATGGCTACCTTAAGCAGGGTGATGGGCTTATGGCAGATAAAGGTTTCCTAATAGACCAAGAGATGGAGGATGTGGGGCTGAAATTAAACATCCCTCCATTTGTCCGTTCTAACCGTCAGATGCCATCATGTGATGTCAGCAAAACAAAGACCATTGCTCACCACCGAATTCATGTTGAAAGGGCTATTTCAAAAATAAAAAAGTTTAAAATAGTCTCTGGCAGAATTCCCAACATCCGCTTGCACAACATAAATGAGATTTGGTATGTTGTGAGTATTCTCTCCAACTTTCAACCAATGATACTGAAAGGTTAGCAGTGCACCATGGTTGAGGAGTATGTGTGGAGTATTTTGTGGGGTATGTTAGATCATGTGAATGTCAAATTAACAATAAATATAACTAATACTTCAACAAATACTATAGATCTGGGTATTTATTCTGAATATGGGAATGACTGACCATTTGCATTCTTAGTTTCTTACTGTCCTATACAGTGCATTTGTTTCTTTGTTGTATTAAGTATTATGTAAAATAAATCCCTATGCTATATATTGTGTGTAACGACATGTATGGAATGTCAATGTACACATGTTTTTTTTTTTTCTTCCCCTCACCTCATCCCAAAGGGCATTTAAACCATTTACCTGGTAACTCAGGCCACAGCCGATGGGCAACATTTCCTTTCCAAGAGGTAACAATATAGGGGTTTTCTGGACCAGGTAGCTGACTGGTGTGGTGTCCATCTTCTTCATTGCTTCATAGGCTTCCTCAGACACTCCGGACAGTTTACTTGCAGTAGAAAAAGCTGAATCAGGTGTACTGCTTTACGATTGAAACTATAACCAAATTTACCAGGATATTTCAAGTTGATGTGTGTTTTATTACCTGTTGCAAGTGTAAGAGGAGAAAACGGGCCTCCTCTTGCGCTTCAGTTTAGCCTTTGCCACCACCACCTTTGTGACCGGCTGTGCCTCCAACTTCTTTCCCCTCGGCTTGTGCCACTGCTGTGGAAGACTTGTCGAACAAACCAGCTCATTCTGAGGACGCTGCAGATCCAGGTATCGAAACAAACCCACAATGTGGGAACAGTAACCCTCTGCCCTGAATGAGAAAAGATTTGTTTTAAATATACCTGTGTTTGAACTTTAACATAGCATGTTTCTTCACTGGGCCTATACTGTATGATGTTAGAGACTGAGGCATATAGGCTTCAGTGTGTTGACTTAGGTAATGACAATAGTAGAATAGGATTCTGCTGATTATGACATTGTAAAGGTACAAATGAAAAGTCAACTGTTGCAATATTACTGCGGTGTGTTGATGTTATTTTGCCATCCAGAATCATTTCAATGTTTTATTTGTTTAATTTGCAGATTTAGAAACATGCTGATTCAAATATGAAAAGGTACAAATCATGAGACTAACAATTTAGTACTTTGGTATCCTGAATCAATCTGTATTAGATTCATTTGCATGTTAATAGAACCACATATTTGATTAAAAATACTTACCCTGCAATACATGAACACTCCTGTCCAGTGATACTGTTGTCCATATAGTTGACAACTAAAAGATGGGGTTTCTCTCTCTTTCTTTGGGAGTGATACACTTTTGCTTCAATCTTGTTTGAAGACACCTTTATGTCATGCACATATTGCTCCACTGCATATTGCAGGCCTTGTTGGTGAGATTTCTGCGATATTTTCGCGCTGTTTTGCAGAAAATCATCGATTAGTTTGTTTGGCACATCTTTCAGCTGTAAAGTGACCGCAGCCTCCTCCACCTCCATAACGTAAACACCGACACGTGCATATGCGCACCCACGGGAAAAGGAATCAAATATAATTCCCCAAACGATCCGGGCACCTATGAGTCACTGGGGCAGGACGCCCAACAGCAATGTATCACAATGGCGTTATTATAATGTGGATATTGTTGTTGTTAATGCTTCTAATACTCAGAGGAAAAGGAGCGATATAACATGGGCCGCAATGGAGAAGACGGAAGAGTGTCCGGCTTAGCAACAGTAACGTGGGCGGGGCGAGAGGGGGGCGGGGCTTACCGCAAGGCCTATTGCCTGGGCAGACGAGGGGGGGACATTGAGCTGCTGCCAAATAGATGCACACTCTGAGGCATGTAAACCTGGCCAGCCCAGTGCCCCCCAACCATCCCCAAATGATGACTCCAATACACACAGGTAGCCTAGGTACACCTGGCTAAGTGGCACTAGTGCGCACGCATGCATGCACGCACGCACGCAATGCATGCACGCGCACACGCGCACATGCGCACACGCACACAATTTACAATTTAGGCATTTAGCAGACACTCTTAATCCAGAGCGACTTACATTAAGCAATAACAAAAACATGGCATACATCACATAAAGTAGTTATCATGAATCATGTAAAATGGTAAATGGTAAATGGTGCATTTATATAGCGCCTTTATCCAAGGCACTTTACATAGATTGTGCATTACATTCACCCATTCACACACACATTCATACACCGATTGCGGCGGAAGCCATGCAAGGTACCAACCAGCACATCGGGAGCAATTTGGGGTTCAGTGTCTTGCCCAAGGACACTTCGACATGTCGGGATTCGAACCGCCGACCCATGGATCATTGGCCGACCTGCTCTACCTCCTGAGCCACAGTCACAGTATAAATAAACTAAGAACGTAACAGTGGAGTATCTATGTAAACTATACATACTATACTAATATTATTATATATTATACATGTGTACTAAAATACTATCTAAGTCTACATAAAGTGCTATCTAAGGGGCTAGGCTAGGGCTAAGTGCTATACGGGCCATGGTGGTTTTCAGACTACGGCGGAAGATTGGGAGTGAGGCTGCAGTTCTGACTGTGATGGGAAGTGTATTCCATAGTTTTGGAGCCAGAAGGGAGAAGAGTTTGGGACGTGTGGACACACACACACACACACACACACACACACACACTTCCTTAATCCTACAAATCGCAACCTGCACAGATTGTGTGCGTGCGGGTGTATGTGCACATGTGTGTGTGACTGTGCATGTGTGTGTGTGTGTTACAAGTGTCTCCATACGTGAACAAAACCATTAGGTACAACAACAAAAAAACAAATTGCATTCATGCATGCATGAGTGTGGAAATGTGTGTGAGTACATCAAATCACAACATGGTGCCACTCAAAACCAAAAGTTAACTCAATTTCTCTGCAGTCACCCTCGGGCTGCAATAACTGCAATTAGTGGCCTGACTCACCAGTGTCCTGCATGCACAGATAGAGAGAGAGAGAGAGAGAGAGAGAGAATGCCTGCCCCTGTTCTCCCTTCCAGGCACTTCTCAGCTAAAATCTGTCCCCTCGATTAAGCGGGATTATGTGGCCTATAGCGAGGTTTAGCTACAACTATATGTCCTGTGCCGAAACCCTGAGAGGATATTATGTGTGAACGTCAGAGCGTGTGTGTGTGTGTGTGTGTGTGTGTGTGTGTGTGTGTGTGTCAGTGTGAGAGCGGAGAGGAGTGCAGGCTTTTGTTCCAACTGAGCCCCACATCCACCGGGTTCATCCACCGGGTTCATCCACAAGTCCAAACGTCGGACCCATTTCGTAGACGGTAAGCCTGTTGCGTCATTTCCTGTGTTGCCTGTATGCTGTCTGACGGCTGTGTTGTTGTCAGCAGCACGAACGGGACAAACACCAAACATTATTGTATTGCGCTGCTGTGATTCAGATTCAGACACACACTGTCACTGTTAACTATCCTACTCTGTGGCGATCTTATCGCTACTCGGGTTGGCTGTTTGGCGGGGCGACCGTCCCCTTCTGTCGGCTCAGCCGGGCGATTGTGATGGCTTTCCGCCAACACCAACACCCCTTCCCTCCCGGCGGACTTCCCTCTCGCTCTAGCCCTCTCTCCTGCACCGTATGCAATATGCACAGTTACAGCCCTGACGCCTTTGCTGCTTCGGGCGTGTGTATCAAGTGCAGCATGTTTGCGGCGCTGGAGGAGAGGCTCAGCGAGTTGGAGTCAATTCTAGCTAGCGGTGCAAACGTTAGCTTAGCCCGAGCTCACACACAACCACGGGGAGCCCACCACCATTCACGGTCGAGTGGCATCTCATCGCCATCGACCGCGACTGGTTGGGGCTCGCACAAACAGGACGGCTGGGCCAAGGTGGCTGCTACTGGTCGAAAGCGTGGAAGTAAACAAAAGCACACGGGACACCAACCACTTCACGTTTCAAACAGTTTTTCCCCACTCACTGATATACCCGTTGAGTCTGACAGTGAGATTTCAGGTCCACTTGATGGCCCGCAACCCCCGCAACACAAGCGGCGGCGTGTCATTAAGAACACAACTCTGGTTATCGGTAGTTCTATAATGAGAAACGTGAAATTAAAGACTCCAGGAACTATAGTCAAATGCATCCCCGGGGCCAGAGCGGGCGACATCGAATCAAATCTGAAACTTATTGCTAAAAGTAAATGTAATCGCTATGATAGGATTGTAATTCATTGCGGGGGCAACGACACTCGACTTCGGAAATCTGAGATTACGAAGATAAATATTGAGTCAGTTTGCACATACGCAAAGACAATGTCGGACTCCGTAATTTTCTCTGGTCCCCTGCCAAACATGATTAATGATGACATGTTTAGCCGTATGCGCCAACTCAACCGCTGGTTGTCTAGGTGGTGTCCAGATAATAACGTGAGCTTTATAAATAATTATAAAACCTTTGAGGGGAATACTTCCGGTGCGCTGCTCAGCGGCTGCACTGCGACCCAGCGTGCCTTGTATGCCTTAATGTTTAATGTTTGTCCGTGTGCCTACGTAATGTCAGTCGTTATGTGTGTAAGGATGTGGAAGATAAGGGCCTTAGAAATCGCTCTGCTAATTCTGTGGATTGTACACTCCTGTGGAAGATGCCTGTCAGTCGAACTTCAGACTCAACAATTCGACAACACAAACAACTGGCGTGGGGCGGCGCCCAGACTCGCCTGTGTGTACAGCCGAGATGTGCTGCTGTCACTACGGCCGCAGCCTCGCACAACGGACAACAACAACCACGTCTGTTTGTCAGTGTTGAACAACATCCCCGAGGAGTTGATCCGACACAGAAGGAAAAGGAAACGAGGAAGAAAGGGCGGTATACGGAATCGACTACGGAGGAGATTCAAGCGCCCCCCGCTCCCCTCTATCGTTCTGGCCAACGTGCGGTCCTTACACCACAAAATCGGCACGATACGGACATATGCAAGGTACTGTAACGATTTTCGTGAGGCATCACTGTTTTGTTTCACTGAAAGCTGGTTAAAGCCATCCAAACCAGACTCACTGTATGAAGTCCCCGGATTCACTCTGGTGCGCCTAGACAGAGGTGGAGGCGGAGGATACGGCGGTGTATGCGTGTACATTAATGATCTCTGGTGTCGATCCTACTCAATAAAAGTGAGGATATGCGACGATCCCAATGTAGAGATCCTGGGCATGACGTTAAGACCTTTCTACCTACCCCGCGAATTTGGATGCGTTCTGCTGTTTGTTGTTTATGTGCCCCCAAAAGGGCCAGGAAGAGCTGCACAAGCAGCAAAGACCATTGCTGACTGTGTGCATGAGCTCCAACTGCAGTACCCGGACGCACCAGCAGTCGTGCTTGGAGACTTAAACCAGTGTTATCTGGACACTGTGCTGCCGGGATTTGAACAATACGTCAAGGATGCGACAAGGAAAAATAATATTTTGGACAAGTGCTATGTGAACATTCCGAATGCTTATGTAGCCAAGATTGGGCCACCGATAGAGACCTCTGATCACAATGTTGTGTGCATGACCCCAGTCTATAAGTCCAAATTAAAAAGAGGGAAGCCAGAGAAGAAGGTAGTCAGGACATGGACAGATGACAACAAGGAACAACTTGCAGCATGCCTGGACTGGACTGATTGGGACACGTTCAGAGATGGTTCATTAGATGAAATCACCACAGTTACAAACGATTATATTAATTTTTGTGTACAGCTGGTTGTTCCCACAAAGGAGATAAAAATCTATCCAAACAACAAATCATATGTAACAAAAGATATAAAAAAATGTAATAAATGAAAGGAAAGCAGCTTTCATAAACAAAGATTTTGGTGCACTTAAATTGGCAGATAAAAAGTTAAAAACGAAAATGAGGCAGGCAAAATTGGCACATAGACAGCGTCTGGAGGATGCGTTTAATGCCAACGATCACAAAAAGGCATGGGATACTATGAAATCTATGACAGGAATGTCAACCCCAACGAAACCTATTGTGACCGAAAATGAACTTGTCTTTTCCAATGACCTAAACACCTTTTTCGCCAGATTTGAATCATTGGACAATTCCTCAAAGTGCACTGAAATACTGAAGGCTGTAACACCTGCCCCCTCAGACAGAATTACCATCTCTGAAGAGGATGTAAGGAAAGTGTTTCAGTGTACTAACACAAGGAAAGCTAACGGGCCAGATGAATGCAGTGCTTTTCTCCTCAAACACTTTGCATCTGAGCTGGCTCCAGTGTGGCAACCAATATTCCAAACCTCTGTAGACACACACACAATTCCCCTGTCTTGGAAAACCTCACACATAAAACCACTACCCAAAATCCAATGTCCAAAAGAACATAAGGATTACAGACCCATAGCTCTCACTTCAGTGATTATGAAATCACTTGAAAGAATACTGTTACAACATCTTGTCAGTATAACCAAAGACAAATTCGACCCCAGTCAGTTTGCCTACAAAAAGGGTTGCGGTACAGAGGATGCGGTTGTCACACTGGTCCACTTAATTACAAAACACCTAGATAAGTCAAATAAGAATCATGCGAGAGTGCTATTCTTAGACTTTTCTTCAGCTTTCAACACAATACAGTCGGATATACTAGTGTCAAAAATGGTACAGTTGGAACTGAATCCATACTTAATTCACTGGTATGCTTCTTTTCTTACTAACAGAGTACAGAGGGTGAAAGTGAACACAACCCTCTCATCAGCATTAACTACTAATGTTGGTGCTCCCCAGGGTTGTGTGAGCTCAGCTGTACTCTTCACCCTTTATACTGACAGCTGTCGTATTGAGGAATGCCTGTCTGAATGTCGCACTGACACACCAGACCAATACATTCTAAAATACTCAGATGATACAGTTTTGATTTCTCTCCTAGATAGTTCCAGTGATCCTGGACTGCACCAACACAGAGTAAATAAGGTGGTTGAATGGAGTGATAACAACGCTCTCATCATTAACACAAAAAAGACAGAAGAGATTGTTTTTGGTACACCACCAGAGATACACAGATCCCCCATTACTATTCATGGTGAACCGATCAACCAGGTATGTTCGTACAAATACCTAGGAGTAGTAATAGACAATCTTTTGTCATGGAAAGATCAGATTGATTCAGTGTGTAAGAAAACAAAGCAAAGAATCTACTTCCTTCGCCGTCTAAGATCCTTCGGTGCTAGTAGACGGATTCTTCTTTTGTTTTTCACTTCTGTTATTATGAGTGTTCTTCAGTACTGTAGTACCACCTGGTATGGATGTTTGTCTGCAGCCCTAAAGTCACAACTGCTGCAACAACTGAACATTTGTTCAAAGATTGTTGGACAACAACTTCAGAAACTTTATACATCCACGTATGATAACAGCATCCTAAGGTTAGCAAGGAATATCACCTCTAATACTAAGCATGTGTTGTATGGAGAATATAGGTTGCTACCTTCAGGAAGGAGATATGGTGTACCAGCATTCAATAAGGTCAGACTAAAGAGGTCCTTTGTCTACCAATCGACCTTGAGGCTTAATCAGGAAATGTAGTAGCCACAGGATAATCTAAGCGGTGGATATTGCTCATGTCTTTATGTATGTAAATTGTCCTGTTTGTGTTTTGTTATGTGTTTCTGCATACTTGGCTGCTGTGTCGCAAGACAAATTTCAGTGTGAACTGACAATAAAGTACTATATCATATCAATACTGGTCTGATAGAGAGAGACGGCATACATCCAACTTGGGACGGTGCAAAGCTCATCTCTAGAAATATGGACGATTTTATAGATAGGTTATGACCACCCAGAGTTGGGACCAGGAAGCAGAGTTGCAGTCCTACACAGCTCTCTGTGCTTCCTCTAGTGCAGCCGCCTACCCCACCTGTCCTACAAATCAGAACTATACAAACTATACAGCCTCTGTACAGGCTGAACAAACCATATAGGCTGCACAAACAAAAACAAAAGGAAATAGGAGCTGTACATACAAACTTGATACAAATCAAAACCAATACAGTAGTACCACAAAATACAAATATCAAATGTGGATTTCTAAATATTAGATCTCTACGCAAAAAAGGAACATTAGTAAATGAAATCATATCAGACAATTGTCTTGATCTATTTTGTCTGACTGAAACATGGCTGGGTGAGCAAGAATATGTCAGTTTAAATACTGCCACCCCACCAAGTCACACCAATGCACAAATACCTAGAGACAATGGTAAAGTTGGAGGTGGAGTTGCTGCCATCTTCAATTCAAGCCTAACAATTAGTCCTAGAGCTAGAGCTACATACAAATCATTTGAAAGCTTGATTCTCAACCTTTCACACCCAAGCTGGAAATCAATACAGCCGCTGATAGTCATTACAGTGTACCGCCCCCCCGGCGCCTACACACAATTTCTATCCGAGTTTTCTGAATTTCTATCAAGTCTAGTCCTCGAGTCTAATAAAATCATCTTAATTGGTGATCTAAATATTCACGCGGACATAGGAACTGATAGCCTGAATAGAGCGTTCGTCTCATTGATTGATTCAATCGGTTTCTCTCAGTGTGTAGACAAACCTACTCACATTCTCAACCATACCCTAGACCTCATTCTGGTCTATGGTATCAAAATAGAGCACCTCACAGTTTTTCCAGAAAATCGTGACCTCTCTGATCATTATTTGATCACCTTCGATTTTACATTGATCGACTATACGCCACTGGACAAAAATGTCCTTGGCAGAAGTATATCTGAGAGCGCTGTAAATAAATTCAAGGAGATAGTTCCATCAGCCATCAACTCAGTATACTTCAACAAAATAGAGGACCTCCACACATATAGTCCTCCTCAACTCGATCAACTTGTTGATAGTGTCACATGCTCATTTCAAAATACGCTAGACTCTGTTGCTCCCCTGAAAAGGAAGGTAATAAAGCAACAAAGGCTAGCCCCATGGTACAACTCGGAAACTAGAAACCTCAAGCGAACGTCTCGCAAACTTGAAAAAAAATGGCGCTCAACCAAACAGAAAGAATCATGTATAGTCTGGCAGAATAGCCTCAAAATATACAAAAAGGCTCTCGACACGGCCAGAGCCACCTATTATTCATCCCTAATAGAGGAAAACAAAAGTAACCCAAAGTTTCTTTTTGATACTTTGGCAAAACTGACAAAAAGCCGCGATTCCACTGATCCACGTATTCCTACAACTCTCAATAGTAGCGATTTCATGAGGTTCTTCAGTGGCAAAATAGAAACTATCAGAGATCAAATTGATCTACAACTACTCTCGGCTCCCACTGGACTACCTCCAAATATGGTGGTCTCAGAGATGGCCGCACACCCAAATATATATATGGATAGTTTCTCTCCAATTGAGCTCTCTGATTTCACTTCAATGATATCTTGCTCAAAATCAACGACATGTACCCTGGATCCAGTTCCGACTAGATTACTCAAAGAGGTCCTGCCTCCGGTTGGTACATGCCTACTCAATATGATCAATATGTCCTTGGTGACAGGCTACGTGCCACAATCTTTTAAGGTAGCGGTAATCAAACCTCTACTCAAAAAGCCTACTCTTGATGCAGGCATCCTAGCTAACTATAGACCTATATCGAACCTACCATTTCTCTCCAAAATTCTCGAGAAAGCAGTCGCCAAACAGTTATGTGACTTTCTACATAACAACAATTTATTAGAAGGCTTTCAGTCAGGCTTCAGAGCTAACCATAGCACTGAGACGGCACTGCTGAGAGTTACAAATGACCTCCTGACTGCAGCAGATAATAAACTCCTCTCCGTACTGGTGTTGCTGGACCTTAGTGCTGCATTTGACACTATTGACCACCACATTCTGCTACAGAGACTGGAGCATCTGGTTGGCATCAGGGGTGCCGCACTGAAATGGTTCGAGTCCTATCTGTCTGATCGATTTCAGTTTGTAGATGTCAATGATGGCTCCTCAACACGTGAAAAGGTCAAATACGGAGTCCCACAAGGCTCTGTGCTTGGACCAATACTTTTCTCCTTATATATGCTCCCTCTGGGCAACATCATCAGGGAACACTCTATACATTTCCATTGTTACGCGGACGACACTCAATTATATCTATCGATGAAACCGAACGAAACGGACCAACTAGTCAAACTTCAAGCATGTCTTAAAGACATAAAGAGTTGGATGACCCGTAATTACCTACTCCTCAACTCTGACAAAACGGAAATTATCGTGATCGGCCCTAAGCCCCTAAGAGACAAGCTAGCCGATGAGAACTTTTCTCTAGATGGCATTACCTTGGCCTCCAAGGCCACTGTAAAGAATCTGGGAGTTACCTTTGATCAAGATATGTCTTTCAAATCGCACATCAAACAAATCTCAAAGACTGCCTTTTTTCACCTGCGAAATATTGCAAAGGTTAGGCACATCCTATCCAAAATAGACGCAGAAAAACTTGTCCACGCATTTGTTACCTCAAGGCTGGACTACTGCAACTCGCTATTATCAGGCTGCCCAGGTAAGTCTCTGAAAAGCCTACAGCTAGTTCAAAATGCTGCGGCGCGTGTGCTGACAGGTACCAGAAGAAGAGACCATATCACTCCTTCACTGGCCTCTCTACACTGGCTCCCTGTCAAACACAGAATAGAGTTCAAAATTCTTCTTCTTACCTACAAAGCTCTCAATGGTCAGGCACCACAATATCTCAAAGATCTCATTGATCCTTACAAACCAAATAGAACACCAGTGCGTCTACAGTATGCAAAAATGCTTACTGTTCCAAAAATATCAAAAGTTACAATAGGAGGCAGGGCGTTTAGGTCCCAGGCACCTCAGCTGTGGAACCTTCTCCCGGCTTCGGTCCGTGGGGCTGACACGCTCTGCACATTCAAGACTAGGTTGAAAACCTTTCTCTACGACAAAGCCTATAGCTAGGGTTGTCTCCAAGTCTGGCTGGATACCATGGTCGTACATTGTTGTGTGGGTCTGTCTCCCAGCAGTACTTGTAATATACACTATATAGGCTCCAGTAAGGCCTGCCACTAATCCAACATCCGGGGAATCTCTCCCCGGAGTCTCTTTTCGTCCTCCCCGTCGCAGTTCTGTGGACCTCTAATACTAACCCCCAACTGACTGAATGAGCGTGACCGTGGATCAGGCCTCTTCATGGAGCCCACCAGAAGTGTGACCTGGACCCGGCCTCACAGAGCTCGACCAGACGTGGACCAGATGTGGACCAGACCCCTCCACGGAGCCCACCTGTCTATTTCTGTCTATCTCTCTCTCTCTCCCTCTACCCCCCCCCCCCCCCCCCCCCCCCCGACACGGTCGAGGCAGATGGCCGTCCACCCCAGAGTCGGGTTCTGCCTGACGTTCTTTTCTCCTCTCCTAAAAGGGGAGTTTTTCGTTGCCACTGTCGCAAATTCGCAATATTGCTTGCTCTGGGTGGATCTTTGTTGGTTGTAAAGTGTCTTGAGACAACTCGTTGTGATTTGACACTATAATAAAATTGAATTGAATTGAATTGAATACTATACTAATATTATTATATATTATACATGTGTACTAAAATACTATCTAAGTCTACATAAAGTGCTATCTAAGGGGCTAGGCTAGGGCTAAGTGCTATACGGGCCATGGTGGTTTTCAGACTACGGCGGAAGATTGGGAGTGAGGCTGCAGTTCTGACTGTGATGGGAAGTGTATTCCATAGTTTTGGAGCCAGAAGGGAGAAGAGTTTGGGACGTGTGGACACACACACACACACACACACACACACACACTTCCTTAATCCTACAAATCGCAACCTGCACAGATTGTGTGCGTGCGGGTGTATGTGCACATGTGTGTGTGACTGTGCATGTGTGTGTGTGTGTTACAAGTGTCTCCATACGTGAACAAAACCATTAGGTACAACAACAAAAAAACAAATTGCATTCATGCATGCATGAGTGTGGAAATGTGTGTGAGTACATCAAATCACAACATGGTGCCACTCAAAACCAAAAGTTAACTCAATTTCTCTGCAGTCACCCTCGGGCTGCAATAACTGCAATTAGTGGCCTGACTCACCAGTGTCCTGCATGCACAGATAGAGAGAGAGAGAGAGAGAGAGAGAGAGAATGCCTGCCCCTGTTCTCCCTTCCAGGCACTTCTCAGCTAAAATCTGTCCCCTCGATTAAGCGGGATTATGTGGCCTATAGCGAGGTTTAGCTACAACTATATGTCCTGTGCCGAAACCCTGAGAGGATATTATGTGTGAACGTCAGAGCGTGTGTGTGTGTGTGTGTGTGTGTGTGTGTGTGTGTGTGTGTCAGTGTGAGAGCGGAGAGGAGTGCAGGCTTTTGTTCCAACTGAGCCCCTAATTAGCTGGGCTAATTGAGCTGTTAATTGATCTGTTGTCTTAATTAAACATCTCCTGACGCTTCTTTGCTCCTTGTAGTTGGGGATCTGAGGGATACGTGCGTGCATGTGCGTGTGTGCACGTGTGTGTGTGTGTGTGTGTGTGTGTGTGTGTGTGTGTGTGTGTGTGTGTGTGTGTGTGTGTGTGTGTGTGTGTGTGTGCGTGCACGTGTGTGTGTGTGTGTGTGTGTGTGTGTGTGTGTGTGTGTGTGTGTGTGTGTGTAAGAGCACAGAGGTAGCACACCCAAGGAGGCGATGATGATGATAATAATAATCGACTCCAGATACTTTGGCCAGGTTTAGTATTAATCAGAAAGATGTAATTATAGGTTTGATATCTATGAATTCGTTTAAAAGCTGAATCTGTCTAACTATATTAATCTAGGCAAGATATACTTTGATAAAGCAAGATCTGTTTGACTGACAGGCATGGACTTAATCACTTGCTCTACTGAGCCAAATCCTCGAAGGGAAACTTGAATTCTAACAAACTTTCACTCGATCCATATGAGAAAACCAACCAAACCACAAATAGACACCCTCATTCAAAGCCACACAGAACAGGTGACCAAATCAAAACACACTGCATCCCTGTGAGGCTGAATTGAGAAACTAAACTAGAAAAAGTGCCCTTCCGGGCACAGGTCTCCACCAGGTTATCCACAGATCCGTGCAGTTAGAGGTAAAAACACTTTTCGGCCAGTTATAGTGCCACCTTGAGGCTGAGTTGAAATTGTTCATGTGGCATTTCGTCCTCGGCCTAGTGGGAATGTGGGTGCACAATTTCACGGAAATCACGCGATGTGTTCATGATTTGCAGCATTTTGTTTGAAACTGAGCACTCCTGTGAACTTTGGAAGCCAATCTTAACCAATCAGGATGGAGTCTGATAAATCTGAAAGACCCGTTTCGTTGAATGGCTCTAGAGAGACTGTGAACCAATTTGCGTGATGTTTGGAAAAAATCTGTAGGTGTACTGTGCAAAAACTTGTTTTGCACAAAGCGGCCTCCTGGTGGCGCTATAACAGGCCGTTCTGGAAAGTTTGGGGCAGAGGTTCATCGTTGGCATCCAGGGAGTGTGTGTGCAAAATATGGCATCGACCGGGTTAACGGTGGCCGAGATTAGCTGTTCACGGACACACGGACGGACGGACGGACGGACACGCGGACGGACGGAGTGCAAAACATACTCTCCCCACATGCCTTCGGCCTGGTGGAGACAACTATCAGAGGCATTGGCAGTCTGTGATTCAACTATTTGCTGTTTTTCATTAGGATCTGATGTCTCATTTCTGTGCCCGCCGCTCATTTCAGCATCCTTCTCCTCACATGCTTCTCAAACTTGCATCTGTAAACATTTCATGTGAAATGTAAAGAAAGGACTGAATGAGCATACATAGACTTTTGCATCATACTGTACGACCAACACTAAATTAAATGATCAAAATGGTATAAAAGTATTACTTTCCATTCACATTACGCAGCCTTGCAGTCTATTAATATACCGCATAAAAGCTGCCGTGTCACTTTCCATCGAACTGAGACTTTTTGACAAAGGTTTATGTAGTGAAACCTGTACAAGCCTGCATGTACGCATCTGTTTTCTATCTTCACCACTCTCCACCTGGCACCATCCGCTGCCATTTCTCTCAAGCCATCCTTCATCAAATCTTCTCCCATCACCCCCTTGATGACATACAGTACACTCTTCCTGACTCTCTCTCTCTCTCTCTCTCTCTCTCTCTCTCTCTCTCTCTCTGGAGACCAGTTACTGAACAGAAGTAGAGAAACCTGGCCACATCCTCCCTCAGCGCTCAGCTGGCCTGCATGGCACATGCGTTGCAAAGGCGTGTGCGCACGCACACAGTCACACACACACACACACACACACACACACACACACACACACACAAACACATAAATACAATACATTTCCTAGAGCACGCATGTTGTGATGGAGGAGGATGCAGTAGGAAGATGCTAACGTCATCCTCTGTGTGGAGGGGACGTGGCAGATGGTGCTCCCGGGCACTTGTGACAACGCCGTTTCCCACAAGCATGCCGGGGAGCTCATGAAAGGCAGGCTTTGTCCCCTACTACACGGCCGATGGCCGTCACCGAGGACGGGCTGAAGTTAGTAAGACCAGTGGCGTGAAAGAGAGGATGGGGGGGAGAAGAGGGCCACAGCGAGAGACACTGGGCCCTAAATTTCTCATGTGCACTCTGAGAATGATTCATCTGTGTAGGGTAATGGTTAACCGGCACCGAGTGATTTCCTCTCCCTGGGAATGTCGCACAGATTAACTCCCAGCACATGACTGCAGCTGACCCTTGCGCTCAGCAGGAGGGATCCACAATCGGGTGGGGAGGGTTGGGGGGGTGAGGCATGGGTCCCACAATACAGCACTACAAGCACAATGAACAACTCTGGGTTCAGAGGAGGGCTGGTGAAATGTGAGGCTTCGTAAGGATTATGTGTCCACAGAACAACAATTCTGAGGAGGTTAAGGCTTCCTCTCCTGCCAAATACCAAGTTAACGTAATGTGGGCTTCGGTGTGGAAACTGTAGAACATGCTGTGTGCAAAACGCAGTCCCAAGTCCAACAGAAACACTGAGACACACAGCAAGGCCCCGTGGTGTCCACTGGACTCCTGGAGCACCAGCAAATGGAGCACCGACCGGGTGTCAAGTTGAGACACTAGAAGAGATACCTTTCCATAAGAAACCAGTTCAGTGGCATTAGTGGCGTTATTGGTCGGGGGGGGTCAATCCCCGGCCAAGTCATACAGATGGCACCCAATGCCACCCTGCTTGGCCTTCAGCATCAAGGGCTGGATAGAGGGTATGCCCCTCGACATACTAATGTCATGTCCAGGGGCTGGATAGAGGGTATGCCCCTCGACATACTAATGTCATGTCCAGGGGCTGGATAGAGGGTATGCCCCTCGACATACTAATGTCATGTCCAGGGGTTGAACTTGTACACATGCAACAGACACCTCATGCAACAGACACAGCAGATAAGGCTCCTGATATAATGGGCCACATGAAACCCTTTTGACCCGAGATCAGATTCTAAAAATGTCTTCTAAATCATGACAGTTTTCTGAAAAATCTATGTCGTTCTTTGATTTTTTTTAAATAGCAGACCTACAGACCTATGAGCTTGTAGATCTGCTATTTTTCAATAGCTACAGCATAACATAATGCTAACACCAAAAGGGGTTCCCGCCCAGAATGGGTTAAGAAATGAATTACAAAATTCCATCAGTGCTGTGGTTGAGAGTATTCATTTGACCCTTATTTTGCGCATTAAAAAAGAAAAAAGAAGTAGTAAGTGAAAGCAAAAATAGATCTATACATGCTCACAATGTACTGGGAGATTGTATATGAGCTATTTTCCCTTATATCCGTCATATCACAAAGTGGTTAAATTAACAAGGACGATTTTACTGTGCAGATAATAAAGAGCAAAGGAAGGGAGTCTTTACTTATTTAAATAAATATTAATAGGGATACAACGTTTCTGTATAGGTCCGAGTGTACCGTGTCTCTAGGTGTGCAAAAGGACTTTTTCTTATAATACTGTGCAGATAATGTATCTGTGCAGATAACCATCCTCATTCGTTCGAAGCAGGACTTTTACACAAATGTCTGCTGTTATCGGGAGAGAACCCACTACCCATGAGTACACGCTTGAAGAGATCAGGAACTATGGTAATTTTCACGTGACAAATGCGGCCGTTTCCTTCTATAACCTCGGCATAGAGAGAGACAGGCGACTGAGAGCGCCTTTGCCCCAGCTTTCAATAATCAAACAAGCCTAGCAAACCATGGCAGATGTCACGGTCATACTCCATGGACTATTACAGGGGTTACCATGGTAGCACAGGGCGCTCGCAAACTGACTAACGTGCTCCCGCTTTCTGCTGTATGCCATGTGAAAAGCTCTCTCACTAGCAAAATACATTATCTTTGCAGTTTCTTTGGATCTTTGGCTTATTAAAAAAAAAACATGTTTTCCATGATTTTCAACAGTTAATGGTCTGCTTCCGTATATACCTTCAGTTTATTAACCCATTCTGACCTGAGATCAGATTCATAACGAGGTTTCCACTGGACACACACTGGTCTGATGAACCCATTCTGACCTGAGATCAGATTCTAAAAATGTCAGTCGTTCTTCGATTTTTCAAAAAATAGCAGACCTACAAGCTCGTATCGCGCCACTCGGTGGCGCGATATGAGCTTGTAGATCTGCTATTTTTCAATAGCTAAAGCATAACATGATGCTGACACCAAAATGGGTGCCCGTTCAGAATGGGTTAAAAAAAAACATGTTTTCCATGATTTTCAACAGTTAATGGTCTGCTTCCGTATATACCTTCAGTTTATTAAATGAGACAGCACATTATAGTTACGAACACATACAATACACGCAAAATATTGCGGGTGTGGTTTTAGGAAGGCGAGCTATAGGCTACCATCGTAGTTATGAGCTAAACCGCAGTGGGAACGTCTGGGTCGTCTTCTTCAACTTCCTGTTTTCATGCTGCCGTTCGTAGGGCCTGTATGTCTCTCTTGTCAGTAATGTCAGTGTTAAGTAGACACAGACGTAAAAAACATAATAAACACAAGCTTGTGATTTAGGACTTCCCTCCGTGTCACGCACGCTATACAAGTTGGAAAGCGCTCGCCAAGTTACCACCGCAGAGAAGTGCAATATATCAACTCTGATTATCTGCAGAGGAAGGCAGTATGGCAGCCTTGTGGTGCGATCTCGCACGTCCACACAGCCGTTTCAACAGCAGTGTGACGCGTCCACGGGCGCTGGCTATGACAGATACGACCACCACAACTGTAACTCATGGCCTTCTGGTTTTCATCTTAGGTGATACAGATAGCGATTATGTCAAAAGTGTCAGCATATTTCATCGTGTCTCGTTTATATGGACATTTCACCGTGCTACACTTTGAAGTCATAGGCTTAATGTATGCATTTTTAACTCTGAGCGTGTAGTACAAAATGTAACCAAATAGACCCGTAAAAGGGTCTGTTTTGGTTACATTTGTACACGCTCATTGTTAAATGAACACTGAGGGGTTATACGGCGTATAGGTACTATTTCACGACCATGTGAAAAGCAGCAAGAGGCCAAGTGTTATGGCTTGATATGAGTTGTCCTCTCTTGTTAGAGCAGGAGGGTTCGTGCTCTAGCATTCTTCACACATAATATAAACAGACAACTTTGGCAAAGGCTCGCAGAGCTTTCCTCTGGAACACATTATGCATGTCAAAATAAGGCTCGCTAAAAGGTTTCTCCTGATTTCTTTTTAGATTTTTTAGATTTTTTACAGCAGTACTGTATAGGTGGGACCCTGTATACCCGCGGGAGTCGGAAGAGAGAATTAAGATTAGATCACGGAGGGAGAGGGATACAGGGGAAGGAGTTAATTGGACGTTGATTGATCGATATTGATTGATCAAATTATCGGTCAAGGCCAATGGAAGTTCAAACCCATGTACATTGGAGTCGTGTCAAAGTATAGCCCTTGCCATGACTATCACACTACACTACACACTACACTCTACACACTACACTCTACACACTACACTCTACACACTACACTCTACACACTACACTCTACACACTACACAACCACAGTGGTTCTCAAAGTGGGGTCCAAGGACCACCGGGGGGTCATTTAGGCGGGTACCGTCCTAAAGTCGGCTCTTCGGTGCCACTGAAAATGTCTGGCGAGCCGAAATCATTTCGGCACTACAGCGCCGAAACAGTGGTAAAATAAAATTCACCAGCTACAAGTTATACCAACCAGAGAATACATAATCTAACAAAATAAATCTCTGATCCCACTCGGGGCACAACATTCACATTCACGCAAGTGAATGATCATTTGGACTTTCACAGTAACTGTTCATCATACAGTACAAGAGTGTCGCACAAAAGTAGTGACACTGATGATAGATCTGCTCACAATTCACTTTTTTTATGTTTACGATCCATATATGCCCATCTCCATATGAAAATCACAACACTGACCTCATCAAACCCTGGATAGCCATACAAAGAAGACTGGATCATCTGCATATATGGAGCCGGCCAGCAACTCAAACATCTGACCTCAAACCCTTATCTCCATAGGGGGCTGACCTGTTCTGACATTCCATATGTTGATCCTCCCCCGTCCTTCCTCTTCGATGTCTCCCTTTTGACTGCTACCTAGATGGGCCAGAGTTCTCAACAGGCCCCAAAATTAAAGCCCGGTCCTACCTGGGCCGTGGAAGAAGATCCTAGTGATCGAAACGTTGAATCGATAAACCAGTGGAGCTCAGTTTTTCATACTAGTGTTGCGGACAGAATGACAGAATTCATTCCATACTGTATGTTGATCTGACCTCATCAAACCCTGTACACTCAAGACGCTCCATATATGGCCAGTACATACATAATTCATTCCATATGTTGATCTGACCCCCCCATGCCAAAGCGCCAGCGCTCACCCAGCAGTCTGCCGTCATCAGGTCAGGCGGATGCGTGCACACGAGCTCGCCCGAGGTCGCTTCTCGCCCTCAGGGAGTCTTACTGGTATATAATAAAAATTATATATATATATATATATATATATATATAAATTTAAAATATATAATAAAAAAAGAACAGTTTTGGTCATACGTGGTTTCCACCCGACAGTGACCATGTATTTGTATTAGGTGTGTGTGGCCAGTGTCTGTCCATTAATGGAGGAGTTGGTCCAGGACCACATGGCCGGCAGTAGCCGGTGAGTGGGAGGGAGGAGGTGGGCGTAAGTACAGTAGGAAATCCTTATTCCCCTTCCCTTCCTGCAGCTGCTAAACCATTCTGACCTGAGATCAGATTCATACGAGGTTTCCGCCGGACACACACTGGTCTGATGAACCCATTCTGACCTGAGATCGGATTCTAAAAATGTCAGTCGCTCTTCGATTTTTCAAAAATAGCAGACCTACAAGCTCGTATCGCGCCACTCGGTGGCGCGATACGAGCTTGTAGGTCTGCTATTTTTCAATAGCTAAAGCATAACATGATGCTGACACCAAAATGGGTGCCCGGTCAGAATGGGCTAAACACCTACTGACCACATGCGCCGCCGACTAGAATTTAATCTAATACTGTTGCCCTGCCCAATATTAACAGGTGTTTCGTTTCATGCAAACAGGAACAAAATAGGAATAGCAAAAAGGAATAAATAATAATACGACGTCTTTGTTTATCTGCTTATTGGATTTTTCTGTCAGTGAGCAATTTATTTCTGAGTATACGCCACTAAAGCGGAAATATCAAAAGATTGCAGTCCCTCCACTGAGATGAGCCACTGAGCTAAGAATGGGAAAAATCCTTGAACTTACATGGTACACAAGTGTGCGACGTGCACGCACGCACACACACGCACGCACGCACGCACGTACGCGCGCGCGCGTGCGTGTGTGTGTGTGTGTACACTATGGTGACTGAGTCAGGCCACATTTCTCTGTTTGAAGGGGAACTTTGACTGTCTGGTGTCTTTGTTCCAAAGTTCAGACGGAAAGCAGATGGCTCTGCTCAGTGTGACTTAGCATGCTAGCTCTGCTCAGTGTGACTTAGCATGCTAGCTCTGCTCAGTGTGACTTAGCATGCTAGCTCTGCTCAGTGTGACTTAGCATGCTAGCTCTGCTCAGTGTGACTTAGCATGCTAGCTCTGCTCAGTGTGACTTAGCATGCTAGCTCGCTCTGGAGTTGTGACTTCACTGCATCACATGGTTTGTGCCAGTTGATGTTCAGACTCGCATTTTTTTACGTAACCCATTTTGGGCGGGAACCCCTTTTGGTGTTTTAAAATGTTGAGTTAAAATGTTGACTCTGTCATAATATATATTCAAAGATTTGAGGCACATTTTCACGATTTTTCAAAAATAGCAGTTCATATAGCGCAGCCTGACGTCGAAATTAAAAAAAATGTCCTCAAATCCTCAGTTTTCTGAAAAACCTTATTTTTCTGTATCAGTGGTGCTCAATATTTCATGTCAAGGACCCCAAAGAAATATGAAAATATGTTGTTCCAGTGACCTCCCCAGAAGCAAAGATTTGAGTTAAAAGGTTCACCCTGTAATAATATATTCAAAGATTTTTCAAAAATAGCAGACCTACAAGTTCATGCTATGAGCTTGTAGATCTGCTATTTTTCAATAGCTAAAGTATAACATAATGCTTTAAAACACCAAAAGGGGTTCCCGCCCAAAATGGGTTAAGTAAAAGTATCAATACTGCAATGTAGAAACACATTATTATACACCCAGTATAATAATAATAATAATAATAATAATAATAATAATAATAAACCTGTATTTATATAGCACCTTTCAAAACGAGGTTACAAAGTGCTTTACAAAAAAATAAGAACAAATGCAGTGCACAGTCTGCACACCATGAACAACAGTTTACAATAATAAAAATATAGAACAGGCAATGTACAGAAATGAATAGGACATGAGAACAACAGTATGTGTTATTCCCCCGTCCAACCAAGATATTGGACATAGAACCAAGAGCAGTTTCCTTTGTAACATACTCACTTATAGGCCTATAGAAAGATAAGTCACCCCTTACCTTAATATGCTTGATCCAATTCCGTTGAAACTGCAATAGTCCCATGGATGATTATTTGTCCTTCATAATTCTTTAGCCTGGACCTTCTGTCGTACTGCCATGTCCTAGTAATAGTTACAGTTACAGTTACTTGATGTAATAGTAAAGTAATGTTATTTTGGTAAAACCCATCATTTCCACCTTTGTAAAAACTAGCTATTTGGTGATGTGATCATTAGCCTATAGGTACATTCCCCCATGAAATATAGCTTGAATGATGCTATTTGATTCTGCAGCATTACGTTTTTCCTGAAATGTTACTAAATGTGTACCAGCTCTTGTACATTTAATTTCATATTACTTACAGGCTTACAGCTGGCTTTTTGTTGATGTTTCTTTTCCTAAAAAACGCACAAGCTTATGTCTAACCAATGCTATGTCTAACCAAAGGATGCCTCTCGCTCCCAATGACAAAGCCTAAGCACGGTCCGCGGGGGAAGGGGGGGGTCCGCGGGGAGGGTCCGCGGGGGGGTCCGCGGGGGGGTCCGGGCATATCTCGGCCGTCTCTGGTCCGTTTCGGACGGGGGAATGTCGTCGAACCGCAGCTATATTGGTAAGAAATTGGGCCATGCTCTTACTTCCTTCACAGGTGTTACCAATCAATGACACTAATAAGGTTATGTTCCATTCTGGTCAAACAGAGTCAGGGTGCTGATATTGTGCATGTTGGCCTAGTCTCTCTCTCTCTCTCTCTCTCTCTCTCTCTCTCTCTCTCTATAGCCTATATATATATATATATATATATATATATATATATATATATATATTACTAATCCTGCACAATAATTAGTACCACAGACGAAAAACAGTCTAAGTCCAAATGTCATTCTGACCCCTCCACGAAAAGGCCTCGTTGTCCTGAACCCTTATCAATCATTTATACATTATGGATCAATAGTGTGGACTTAGACAGTTTTTCGTCTGTGGCATTCAATTATTATACATTATACAGGATTAGTTATTATGTATTCATTTATTTAATGACAAACTCTTTTTTTCGTCACAGTAGGCAGATACTGGCATATACTGTAGGTGAGTGACATATGTGATAAATAAATATTGATTTTGATCCTACATCACATGCCCGCCTACAATGTGAGTTAAAGGTATATTCAGTGATTTTACTCAAAAAACCTTAGGTTTCGTTTTTGGCTGTGGGACCCAGCCTTTCGTCCAATCAGGATAGAGAGTCAAAAACGAAACCTAAGGTTTTTTGACCCCCAGGGGTTAACTGGGGACAGGGAGGAACTCCTTATATGGCCAGCACACTCTATAGTAGGGAGGATTATCACAACAAAACAAAAAAATAAGTGATATTTGAATTAAGTGAAATCACTGAATATACCTTTAAGTCTTGAAACTGTCACTTGCCGAACATCCAGTGGGGGGAAAGTATTTTTACTTAAGTAAAAGTATCAATACTGTTATATATGTTACATCTGTATCCATTATGCAGAATGTCCCGTTTCAGGTTTTCAAATGTCTAATATTCTTTTGAAAATAGCAAATCTACAAGCTCACAATGTGTCACATCGCGCTGTGACGTGAGCTTGCCTTAGAACGTCTATTTTTCCAATTACTTAAATAAAGTGGTTAATGTAGGCCTATGTTTTGTAATAATCAAAATAGTAACTATTAAAGTTTTCAAATAAATGAAGTATAGAGTACAATATAGTAGTACAATATTTGGATCCGAGATGTACTGGAAGTAAAAGTATTGGTAAAGTAAAGTACCTCAAAATGTTCAATACTTAAGTAAATGTACTTAGTTACTTTCCACCATTGCACTCTAGTAAAGGAGTCTTTGATCAAGTGGACAAGGTATTCATTATTCAATAAAATGTTTGTTTGATTGATTGATTGATTGATTGATTGATTGATTGATTGATTGATTGATTGATTGATTGATTGATTGAAGTATGTATTAATAAGATGGGGTGGGAGTCTGGAAGATAATGTGAAAGAAAATGTGTGTAAACAAAAATAAGAAGTTAAAAAATATATTGTGGTACCGGTATTTAATTTCATGTGGTGTCAAAATGTTAGCTAAACTTAACGATGTTATTATGGCATGACTATCAAGAAAATAGAAACATGTCAAAAAGGTTGCAGATGGCAGACGCCCGATACTATAACAAGCTTCACAAATTAAATTATGCAAACTCTAGTTTCTACAAGGTGTTTGAATTAGCGTGGATAAAGATTATTGACTGTAAACACTTGCTTAATTGATAAAATAATGTTGGCAATAAGCTTGTGTGATTGCTGGCAACAATTTGACATCATTGTTAAGTGACCTTTCACTTAATGGGAAGCAGTCCTAAATCCTAACAGTCATGCAACTCACTAAATAAACTGTGAAATAGATGCTCTAATGTAGAAATCTACAGATTATTTGTTATTTTTCATCCTGAGCCCTGGTTACTCTCCAAATTCTAAAATGTGTTAACAAACGCCTGCTTCACATGATCATAAATAACTAATCAGGAACTTCTCTTGGCAGTCAGCTGTCTAACATTTTAGACTATGGTGGTTGTTCTCGTTTATAGATAGCTTTTTATGGCTCTGTAACTTCTCTAAACTACATGACCCTGATCAGCTGAGTCACCGCCACTACAAAGACACCATGCATATAAAAGACTCAACAAAAAAGGCCACACCACGCACATTCAACTGCCTATTTGTAAAAGAAAAAAGAAAAAAGAAACCCTAATGTTATATCTCTCTCTCTCTCTCTCTCTCTCTCTCTCTCTCTCCCCCCCACCACTCTCTCCCTCTCTTTCATTTTCTCCCCTTTCACAAGACGTTTGGTCTTTAATGTATTTCAGAGAACATCTGCTAACTATCACTGAACCTCGTGGGATTTCCATTTAGCCCAGTTAATTACTCTATCAAGCCAGGTTCATTATCATATTCCTCCTCTTAAAAAATGCACCCGATACTGTGTGTGTTATGTGCGCTTGCGCGCACACGTGCGTGTGCGTGTGTGTGTGTGTGTGCGTGTGCGTGTGCGCGCGTGCTGTATGTGTTAAGTGTGTATCCAAACACTTGACTTGTGTACTGTACACGAGCGGGTGCGTGCATGCATGTGCATGCAAGCTCACACCTAATTGCATGTGCACCCTTTCAGCCATAATATCTCTGTTAATGAACCAGAGCGTCTATAGGAAGGCTGGTAGCAGCTAGGGGGAATCCGTATAAGTGTGTCTCTCCAAGGAGGACAGAGATCCAGTATTAATCTTGATGAACAACAGCTCTGCGACGTCTGCCTGTCTGCATCGCTCCCCGCAGAGGTTGGACCAGTTGGTGACTGATGGAACGCATTCCTCCGTCTCACTGCGGACAAGCATTATCCTTCATTTGATTTTTACCATCGGCTGTCTGAAATATATACAGTATACTGTAAGAAAGGCCTTGTGTATGATACAATGGGAAGTTATGAGTGTTCTTTATCCTATTATAAGACCAGAGGCAGAGTCTACAAAAGCCTAGATCAGTGGTCCTCACACTTTCAAGGTTTAAAAAAAGAAAATGTTCAAAAATAGCAGATATACTGTACAAGCTTGCATCGCGGCACGAAGCTTGTATATCTGCTATTTTTGAATAAAATGACACAGATGCTTTCCCGGTTGTAATGGATTAATTTAAATGATGCGATTGTAGCAGACACTCTTATGTGCAAGATCAGATTAAACTGAATGTACCCTATAGTCATCAAACAGCACGGAAAATTGTCACCGGAGTATAAAGTGAAGAAAAACCAACTATAGCAGATAATTTAAACCTCAAACTGTTTAAAAAAATGGATGGATAATGGATAAACGAACACTGAGGATGTTACTGTCAAATACTCTTGCAGGCTCAATGCTTATAGATCAGCTTTTTATTGACGTTATTAGCTGATTAAAAAGCTATGCCAACATAATAGTAAAAATGTTGAGGACGTAATTATTGTAGTTTTTGAAATACTGAGCGCTGGGAACATAAAGTAATCAGTGGACATTGCCAAAGGATGGACAATGAAATTTGTCAGTAATATGGACCAAAAATGATCAGTCCTGCAGTTCCCAGAGCGAAAACAGCAAACCATACTACACAGCCATCGAAATTTCACTGAATACTTCATCCTATTGGCAATGGTTTTGCAAGTCTTGTGACTGGAATATGAGACAGTTAGAAATGCAATATTTATAACCATATGTTTGTAATTATAGACAATATTATTCAGCTAGGCATCAGGACGATAAAATAGAATGATGTCCCCAACAAGCCACTGTCTCTGGGAAGTGTCTCTTCCATTTTAGGGTGAATACATGCAGGAGGCCTAGCTTAGTGTAGAGGTTTCCATAGGTTATGCAGTGGGTGTGATGCATGACACGCAACTAAATCTACTCTTTGATGAGATTAGCTGAGTGGTGTACTTGAAATAACCTTTCATGTGCCGCCATTATTGTATTAATCTATTCTAAAACAATTTGGTTGAATTAATTAGACTCTACATATTTCAGTGACGCTCACGGCCCTGCCTGGAAACAGATGGCTCTGTGGGTGAGCTACTCTGCAATGGGAGGGAAAAAATAGAAAAACGGGAGGAAGGAGGAAAGAGAAATAGGGAGGATGGAGGGAAGGAAGGGAATGGTGATGTGAATGAAAGGAAGAAAAAAAGAAGGACCTTCCACCAGAATTTCTTCAGTTCATACTGAAGGAGGGAGAAATGTTGTTATTCGTGGGGTCTGCAAGGCCCTGATGCTCGTCAGTCGTACCTCTATACAGCAAAGACACTGGTAGTTTAACAACAGTTCGGTTTAGAAGACTATTATCTCAATCCTACAGTGTTCTGGATGGGTTCAACCTTGAACAGCTTGTAGATGATGAACCTATCCATATGGCGCTTAAATCGCCCAGCGTCTCCCAAGCCATTAACCTTCAGGACATCCTGCTGTCGTCCCGCACTTTGATTGACAGCTCTAGATTATACAAAACATTTTCCCCTGTAAAGTACAAATTTTGCCACCGTAAAGAATTCGAATTTTTTTCTACCTTGTCAGGCATGGAGTTCAACCGGAAACGTATAACAAATGGCTAGTTATTTTTTATATTAAGCGACTAACTGCAAACATATAGTCATGAGGCTTGCATCAAATAATTATAGGTGAAATTGTTCAAAAATTGTCAAACATTTTCACAAAGAGTGAAAAAAGCATGTGTACACAAACTCTGTATGACGGTGAGATGAAGTGTGTGTACACTGGCTATTTTCACTGGCAGACACCGTCGTACAATGAAGTATAAAATAGGGACGGAAGTTCGAGTTATATGAATATATCAACACACATAGTTGGACTGTGCGGCTACAGTATGTGTCATCACTTATACCGCTTCACTTTCAGAGGAGCGGACAGTAAGGCAACGTGTGTGTGTGTGTGTGTGTGTGTGTCTGTGTCTGTGTCTGTGTCTGTGTCTGTGTCTGTGTCTGTGTCTGTGTCTGTGTCTGTGTCTGTGTCTGTCTGTGTCTGTGTGTGTGTGTGTGTGTGTGTGTGTGTGTGTGTGTGTGTGTGTGTGTGTGTGTGTGTGTGTGTGTGTGTGTGTGTGTGTGTGTGAGTGAGAGGGTGTTCCAGCAAAGTGCCCAGGCATTAACAAGTCCCTGTCACATGAAGGACAAGTTAATGGGGAGTGGAGAGGAGGTGGCTCATAATGCACATGGTGGCCCGAGTCCAGCAAAAGTCTTGACTTTTTAATGAGAACCTCAACCTTGCTGATGAGGATACCCTCGGAAAGAGTGAGGAGAGGAGGAAGAGAGAGAGAGAGAGAGAGAGAGAGAGAGAGAGAGAGAGAGAGAGAGAGAGAGAGAGAGAGAGAGAGAGAGAAACAAGATGCGAAGGGAAAGTCAAAGCGAGAGAGAGAGAGAGAGAGAGAGATGAAGGGAAGGTTATAGGGTAATGCTGTCACAGAGTGCAGCTCCTGTTTCAGGGCTGTTGGGGTAATGGACATCAAACCTCCAGGCGCTATAGCTGCTGTCTCCGGAGTACAGTGTGGAATTAAGGTTTTCCAATTCCTGAACTGGCTGAAACTGTGGCAAATGACACCTTTCACCTCTACCAGAGAGAGAGAGAGAGAGAGAGAGAGAGAGAGAGAGAGAGAGAGAGAGAGAGAGAGAGAGAGAGAGAGAGAGAAACTACATCAAGCTACATCATACAGTAGAGATTCATTTTCTGCTATACATTTCAGTGATGCAACCAAGTATATCATAACATATTATCACACAAAGTCCATATCTCCCAAAGTCTCTCTCTCTCTCTCTGGTTACGCCTGGCATGGCTATGCCAGTGTGTGTCCTCCTCTGTGCGTGCCTCGCTACTGTTTACACTAACATGGGCATCCCGCTGCCCGACTCTAATCGGCCAGAGCGATCCCTTGCGCCCGTCTTTATTACCTTGTTGACACCAGCTGCCAGTTTTAAGCACTTTTAAACGCCGAGTCTGAGTGGTGGCTCAAATCACAGAATTAATGCCGTTATTCCAGAGCTGCTCTCTTTTTGGCAGCACTTTTAAGCTGCAGACTTAACAACAAGCCCAGGTTTTTATGCATTCAGACAGCTGGCGAGAATAAGGCACTTGCCAGTAGCATAAAACATTTTCTGTGTGTGTGTGTGTGTGTGTGTGTGTGTGTGTGTGTGTGTGTGTGTGTGAGTGTGTGTGTGTGTGTGTGTGCGTGCACACGCAGGAGGGCATCTGAACATCCCAACAGTTTTGTAAAAGCTTGTTGTTCTGCCGTTCTGAATATTAAAGTTGTGCCTTTTGTCAAGCAGGCCTCTAGGGTCTCAATTCTCACATACCGGTAATGTATTATATTAATGTTCACTGACAACAGTGTAATTTGTTGAATTTATAATCCCTGCTGGAATGATTATTCCCTACAATTTTAAGTAGTCTCAGCAAGTAATGTTTCAGCATATTATACCATTGAATATTGTCACACTTTGCCTAGTGTGGATACTTTGCCTAGTGTGGATAGTGCTAGGCCGGAAGGCACAGGTTGCAAAGTAGCCAAAAAGCAAGAAAAATACCGAATAATACTCAATAGCAAGTCTGAGTCCTTATAAGAAAAATCCAAGTGTTTTATTCACCTTTAACACACATAAATCCAGGGATCAAAATTAAACAATTAAACAGAACGGTAAAGATTGGCCTGGGTTTGACACAGACACAGACACAGACACAGACACAGACACAGCCACAGCCACAGACACAGACACAGACACAGACACAGACACAGACACAGACACAGACACAGACACAGACACAGACACAGACACAGACACAGTCCTACCTTGACTGATCTATCTGGCAGTGGCAGGTCTCCCTATTTATAGGCTAAGCCCCTCCCACTGGACCATACCAAATCTTAATTTAATCCACAATTACACCAGTTCAATACACTATGTCCAGAGACATTACATTTCTTAATACACATTGTGTCACACATTACTCATAATATAAATTATCCCCATAATATGATTAAAGATAAGTGTCTCTATACATAATCAAGTTGGTGTGTTCCTCCACACACAAACCCAGTTAGTATGCTCCCTACCCTGGAGCCAATTAGCAATCATTTCATCAGACACCACACAATATACATAAAGTCACAATAACAAATATCACTGAAACGCACACAATAATTAAAACTTTAACCATTCAGTCTCAGTGGCAGGCTGAACTGCCAAAATATGTTTTACATCTTGTGCCATTTGAAACGGATACCCAATAACGAGAGAATAAGCATTGTGCGAAACACTCGCAAATCGAGGGTGGAGCAGAGAAAACCCAATACTTAAAAATGGTAAATGGTGCATTTTTATAGCGCCTTTATCCAAGGCGCTTTACAGAGATTGTGCATTACATTCACCCATTCACACACACATTCATACACCGATGGCAGCAGAAACCATGCAAGGCACCAACTAGCACATCGGGAGCAATTAGGGGTTCAGTGTCTTGCTCAAGGACACTTCGACAGTAACTCTGGGGGAGCCCGGGTTCGAACTGGCAACCTTACGGTTACCATCCAGGCACTCTACCCCTGAGCCACCGCCGCCCTTACTGGTAATGCTGACTGGTCATACAAACCTAATTGACACAAGGAATGAGCAGCCAGATTTTGAATGGCATAAATCTGTTCAGAATTCTGTGAAGGAAAACATTGTCCCAGACAGAGAGAAGGCTGCAGAGGTAGGCCTACACAATGAGGTAGACAGGAGCCACGCCACTTGTTCATGCCTGCATGCATTGAAATGCATATCACTATTAGTATAGTATTAGGGCATGCCTCTAGTTACCTTTATAGTTTCACATTTGACATTAATTAATAAAGGTGATCCTCCTTTTCATCAGCTTGACACACAAATTATCTTTCTTCACTGGCACCACGCACGCACGCATGCACGCACGCACGCACGCACGCACGCACGCACGCACGCACGCACGCACGCACGCACGCACTGAGTAAAGCTATATCAAGCAGCTGCACCTCTCCTTATGTGCATAGAGTGTTGATCTCAGCTCTAGTGCTCTCACACACAGTGAACATATGTCAGTCAGAAAACCAGGCAGTTTCTCAACGGCAGTCTTCTTTAGGATAAAAAAAAGTCAAGTTTTCTGATATCATACCTAGTCCAATGTGACGTCTCTGCAGGCTCTCATAGAAAGACCCCAAACACGTAGGTATAGAGGTGACCTTGTCACGTGTGTGTGTGCGTGTGTGTGTGCGCGCGTGTGTGTGTGCGTGTGTGCGTGTGTGTGTGTGTGCGTGCGTGCGTGTGTGTGCACATGCACGATTACAAAGGTAGGATCTAAGAGCCCTTAGGTAAAACAAAGACCCTGATCCATGCCAGCAGCACCTGTCTGATTTACATTTCCTAATTGCAAACGAATTACCAAAGAACTATGTTTCACTGGCAACACAACTTAGAGACCGACACGTTGCGGGGCTGAAGGAGACAACATTTAAACTAACTTTAGAGAAGTTCAGAAACTTTTCCATGCAAGCCATGTTCCGACGGTGGCCTGAATTATGTATTTATATATACAGTCTATATAGACAGAGGGATGCTAATGTACACTGTGGAAACTTAATCGTACTTACTCTATGAAATGCTAAAATAATTACTTTCAGAAGAATTCTGTGTGCGCACAATGTTGTGTTTCTAATCTATTTTATAAGTGAGGAAATCCTCAGTGTTAATTTAACTCTGAGGCTGTAAAAATGGGTCCATTTCGGTTGACGTAACTTTCAACGATTTTACTGTTATACTGAATTTAAAATACCAGCTAGAAAAGCATCCATTTTGCTGCTCCGCATGCGATCTACATTTATATTGTCATGTTTGAATTTATATTTAAAAGCACTAAAGACACATTTAGCTTGTTTAAGTTTGCTGCTAAAATGTTAATCCTGTATCCCTGAATCACCTTTTTCTATACTGAGCTCCAATACCCCTCTTGTCTGGCCCCAAGTGACACATCTGAGGTCAAACACGTTTGAGAGTCATATTATAGCTCACTGGGGTTTTAAAAAACCCAAACCTACACGCCAACAGCAGCAAACAGCACCTGTCCCGGTGAAGTCACCCGCCTATCGGTATTTTATACTCCACCTGAAGCCATGTCCCATTCATAACCTCCTCTCTCTCTCTCTCTCTCTCTCTGTGTTCGTCACTCAACCAGTTAGCTTCCCCTGCCCTTTGTTAATCCGTCTCAAACCGCAAGCTGAACTCGTTACAAATACAACACATACACACTCACTCACACACACAGTCCCAGAGGAATATGGTGTCACACCGTAGGTCCCCTCAAACCACAACAAGGCCTTTGGGTCATTATGTTACTGGTGTGGTGTAGTGGGACTTGAAGCAAAAGGACAAGACAAGGAATTCAGAAGGCTCAGGTGACTCAGGTGACGCAGGTGTGTGTGTGTGTGTGTGTGTGTGTGTGTGTGTGTGTGTGTGTGTGTGTGTGTGTGTGTGTGTGTGTGTGTGTGTGTGTGTGTGTGTGCGCCGTGAGTGCGCTCTTGTGCGTGTGCGCGGATATATGCATCCAACCAGATGGGTAAGTTACTTATATGCTTGAAATGAAGTTCTTAACGCGTGCACTGCACTGAGGGGAGTGTTTGAATACATGCAGTATGTAAATGTCCATCAACTCCTTTCAGTCAGACCTCAACTTCCACATGTTCTGCATCAGAACAAGGTGCTCTGCAGGTGGAGTTCTAGTCGACTTCGATTAGCGGGACCGCAGCCGAGGATGACACTGCACCTGCACACACACAACCACACAAACACGTGCACGTGCATGGTGCGTTCGAGCACGTTTCGCACGCACACACCGTCCAGGCAGTGTGTGGAAGCAGCTGTGAGTTGCACTCATCAGTTCAGATGGAGAGAGACACAGGCCGGCTGGTTAACACACACAGATGTACGGAGGAGCCCAGCACAGACAGACAGAGAAAGAAGGTCATCCTTTCACAATGGGGAGGGAGGCACACCAACCAAATCCTCAGCGTCGATTGAACTCTCCGGGTCAAAATGGACCATGTGTAGCAACGCAAAGTCAACAGCGCTCGCCGCGTGACTGCAGATACTATAATGTGACAGGCGACTCCTGCAGGGCCAATGTTTATTATTAGTCTTTGTTTTGTCATTGTCAAGCGAGACTGCGAGAACCTCTGCTCCCGTTTAGTTTTGACTGAAATAACTGTCTGTCTTCTCAATTAATTCACTTTTTTTTTTTTTACAGCTGATATTTTCAATGGTTTGTCAGGCTTTAGAGAAGGCGTTTACACCAACGCGCCACGGTTTTGAACTTTCAGTGGCCTCTCTGTTGAGTCCCACCTGAATATTCCTCCTGTTTCAGTCATCAAGGGTGAACCTGATGGACCTCACCTGCCAACACCTATAGGCTAAACACACACACACACACACACACACACACACACACACACAAAAGTAGAGGATTCTGTCCCGTGACATTGTTTCGTCAGCCGCTGCTGCTGCCTGGGGGTAACACACCACCTGGGAGTTCAGTTCGCACCATCTCTCAGTTTGTCTTTCGACGATCACACACACGGCACACGTTCCCTGTACCTCTGTCTTGTTACATCCACACGTTCCCTGTACCTCTGTCTTGTTACACCCAGTCCCCCATCCAGCCTTCAGAACCAAGCATATTGCAATTAATCTCCCAAGAGTGTCATGCATGGAAATGCTATATCCATTTTGGAATCGACGAAAAAAGTGTTACCAAAGTGTTACTTAATGCTAATTGCTCGATATTTAAACATGCACACTAAAGTGTCATAAAAGTTTTCTGTTTGGAATACAGTCTTGCGAACTAAAGTAAAAATGCTGAGTACTGCAGGTGACATACAGTAGTAATACTGTAGTACAGTATGCTACATAGAAGATGGTCACCGTCAACACCAATTTAATCTGTGAGTGTTATGAAGTAACTAAGTGCATGTACTGTACTTAAGTGCAATGTTGAGGTATACTTTACTGTTGTATTTCCAACTTTCTATACTTTTACTTATACCCCACTACATCTTAGAGGAAAACCTTAGTTACTGGTTACTTTGTAGATGTTGATTATTATTACAAAACCCACAAACCACTGCGAATAGCAAATCTTGCTTTAAGGGTATATTTTCATGCTGATACTTTTGTACTTTCACTCGAGTACATTTTGAATCCATTAGTAACAGACGTGTACATTGCAGTATTGACACATGTACTTAGCACGTAGCAGTCGTCCTGCAGTGCCCTGCAGCCTTGTTGGCTGATCAGCTGATGACGATCAACAGGGAAGAGCTGCTTTCACAGGATCTATGAGAGGAAACCAGACGAGGCCGTCAGACTCAAGACGCATTGTAACAACTCTTTAAAATCCTTTTTCCTAGCCCTCTTATATTCCAATCCTTTCTCTGTAGTAAAACCCAAAGACAAAAGTACAGCGGAACAAAGAAGAGTATAGCTTCCTATACACTGGCTTTGTGAAAAAATAAATGAAACGTTTAAAACGAAAATACCACACAACCACGTTTTCACAGAAACACGATATGTGTCCCACAATGAACTTCATGAACTCTCACCCACTTTCTTCCGCTGTTGTTTCCAGCAGCACATCATCCTGCAATAATATTACCATACAGTAAGTACATTATGTGACAGGTGTTGACAGGACACCTTGTACCAGAGCCCCACATCCACTCTGCCCACAGTAGGTTACATCATCCTTGATATGCCCAGTGTATTTGAATGGTCATGCGAGATGTGTTTTCTGCCATATTTTCAGAGTTAGGACAGAGATTATTTGTTCCTGACAACGTGCTGTATATACATCTGCTGTATATACGGAGATGGTTTTCATTTTAAATCACTAATTTACAATGAAAACATCTTTGTATAGCCTTAGTTAACAATTAGCTAATAAGCTTCCACTTATTTTCCCTGCAGGAGATTGATTTTTGAGGGGCGCTATCCTCTCCAACGTCTGGCTTTCAGAACTGACGTCATGTGGCAGCCAAGTCTATATGGACTTTTAATGTTTGTCTCATGCGCCCCTCCCAAAAAACAGGCCCCCACTCGTGATGCCATGCATGTGGCAGCCAAGTCTATGGACTTTTAACGTTCACTTCAAGCAGGGACGTCATGTGGTAGCCACGGTGGGCGCCCCTCACTTCATACGAGTCATTCTGTCATTGTAAAATTAAACAAGACAGGATCTAATAAGGGTGGGGCTTCCCTGGAGATCTCCGATGTCATGTTAGTGACATCACGTTGATGGATCTCAGATGTCATGTTAGTGACATCATGCACGTTGATGGCATCTTGCCCAAATATGGAGGGAATGCATGCCCATGCAGGTAATATTTTATACACATGGTGGCCATGACATCATCAAGTAATTTTGGCAAGACGACATCAGGGATCTCCTGCATACAGTACATGGGCATAAAAGGACAGACAGACAGACAGACAGACAGACAGACAGACAGACTCAATCAGGTTATGTGGGAGACAATCACACCCACAGACTCCATGCATGTATTTAATATTTACAGTATGTGAATTGTGATAAAACATTATATTTACTGCACAAGAAATGTGGCGCTGATCTGTCTGGTGGTTTGCCACAGCCACCATACCATATAATAGTAAATAAAGGATGAGTCAGCCCTGCATAACGTATATACCGCTCAAACTCATTATCTTTCCTAACATTTAATTTTTTACTGATGCTATTTGTGCAGTCAGTCAGTCAGTCAGTCAGTCACCACCTCAAAAACAACAGCTTCAAATACCTCTGGTGGTGACGTGACGTGACGTGCAGGCCAGGCTGAAGCTGTTGGAGCCCCTGGGCTGGTTTAATGACTAACCACACCGAGGTAAACATTCACCTGAAAGACTGAACTCACATTAATGATGTGACCAGCAGCCGTATCACAGCCACCCCACACTTCCTGACTTAACGCTTATAGGAGCTCTCCGGGTGTGTGTGTGTGTGTGTGTGTGTGTGTGTGTGTGTGTGTGTGTGTGTGTGTGTGTGTGTGTGTGTGTGTGTGTGCGCGCGCGTGTGCGTGCGTGCGTGTGTGCCTGCTAAGCCGTGCATGCATGCAAATGCGCTCACACAGCCCACAGGAGGTAAAAGTGAGAGACGATACAGTATAAACAGAACAACCAGGTGGTTGATTCAAAGGGAACAGGGAAGACAAGTTGGACCAGCAAATGATATCCTCAGAGAACAAAAGTAAACCATGCTTCAGAGGCTTGGATTGTGATGCAACTCGCTATAATATACTGCTGTGGAAAATAAGACGTAAATAATTATCTCCGCCAGGCCGGACGGACGAAAGTTGGAGGTTATGTTTTCATCCCTGTCTGTCCGTGAAATTCCCCTTGATTCGGTGGATGAGGATACATACATACGTGCACAGATAGACACTATAGGTGGTGCTAGAGCACCCGCCCGTTTGCGCTCTGGGCAGCAATGTGCCCTTTTGAAAGTTTGTTTTTTGTACAGTTTGTTAATTTTATTTTTGATTTATACAGTGTACAGTATGTGGCCCATGCAGTGACATCGATCAATTATTGATTAAAAGCTTCAAATAGCCTCCCCCTGGCCAGCCGGGGCGCCTGATGGAGGGGAAAGGAACTGGTTGGAATAACGTGTTCCAAGTCCGTTGCTCTCCCCTTGTCCCCCATATATGGGGGACTAGGTTGGCGGAGGGTGTGTAGAGCCCAGGATCACATTAGATAATTGACACAGGGGTGAAAAATGGGTTACAAAATTGTGGGATAAAAAATAATAAAAAGAAAAGCTTCAAATAAAAAAATGTATACCACAAAATCTCGTCGCGTTGACGCAGTGCAAGCCATGCTGGGTTACAAGTGCTGCATAACTGGAAGCCCAATTCATAGGTATATTATTCAAAAAGGGTTTTTATACAAGCTCTAGTATAGGATAACATATAATATTATAGGGTGGGTGGCTCGGAGACGTAACTTTCTTCAAAGCCCAGCGGTCGTGACCTTGAGAGAGAGAGAGCTCTGGTGGGCTCACGACATATTCTCATTTAGAGCTTCTTCTGCTGTGAGACGTCATGCCTATTAATTCTATCTGAGCTTCATTAATCCACATTTTTGCATGCAACCCCCCCCCAACCCCGGAACCCCCCACAATCCCCCCCTGTCCTTTATCATCATTTCAGCCTTTGCCAAAAGGGCCTCTAGTGGCCAAATATATCCAGGGTCACAATGTGTTCCCTGACTTAGACACACACACACACACACACGCACACACGCGCACACGCACACACACGCACACAGTGAACAAGCAGATAGGACAACGCAGGTCATCCATCTCAATCACACAGTATTGGAACCTTGTCACTCTGTTCCTCTTAGTGTCGAGCATACATGGGAGCATACATGCACATACACAAGACGCACGCACGCGCACGCACGCACGCGCACGCACACACACACACACACACACACACGCACACACACACACACACACACACACACACACACACACACTGCACACAAACACACACAAACAAAACAAACTCCGTCTGATTTGTGATTGAAGAAGCTGAGGGTATAATATAAGGTCAAACAGGAGCGAGGGGGGAGCAGGCAGGCGTGGCGGTAATGGAGAGGAGGCTTTATAGAATCTGTTTCGCGGTTTTTCCAACAACTGAGAAAGTGGTGAAAGAATGACTGGCGGGCGGCGCCGTCCTTGTACACGAGCAGATCCAGGTGGGCGACTGGGTGGAAAACAGCTCATTGTTCCAACAGATCTGGAGCTGTTTGTCGTTATTTGAATACCAAATGGTTCCAATTTGCTATACGAGAATGGGTGGGTGGTGGTGGGGGGGGGGTTTTTGGGGTGGGGGGGGGGGGGGGTGATACCACAGAGGCTGCAGACGGGGCCAGAACACACAATGGAAAGTAGAGTGGGTAATCTGATGGAAATCTCTGAGCGCTTATCTCACCGTTTGGTAAAGGTTAGGCTCCCTGACTGACGCGTCTCTCTCTCTCTCTCCATGGTTACTTGGGACTCCGTTACACACACACACACACACACACACACACACACACACACACACACACACACACGTCACACACAAGTCCGACACCCTACCCAAAACCCAACACTAAACCTAACCTCACAGGAGTTATAGTTTTAACCTGCCACGGGTCAGTTTTAACCTGCCATGCATGTGAGGAGCCATGGTTGAGTTTTAACCTGCAGTATTGTCGGAATAATGCCTGTCTGACTGTTAGTATGTCTAACAAACGTATGCACCCCCCTTCCCCCCCCCCCCCCCCCCCCCACACACACACACACACACACACACACACACACACACACACACACACACACACACACGCAAGAGCAAAAAGGTGCCTTAATTGCCGCTTCCGGCCATCCATTTATAACCCCAGGGAGAGGAAATGAAGGTGGCATGCAGTTATTTCAGCACGTTTACACATTCAGAGCAGTTATCAGTTAGCTATACTTCCCCTTCAGCAGTTACTTTGTGAAACAGGAAATTCTTCATCGGAAGGCTCACTTTCACTTAGATCCCTCCTGACCTTTCTGCCAAGGTCGTCGATTGCCCTGTTGACCTCCTGACCTTTTGTCACTCACCGGCCCCCCTCTCTCTCTCTCTCTCTCTCTCTCTCGTACACCCACACACACACACACACACACACACCACCAACAGTTTCCAGTTCCTACTGACAGCCAGCGCAAACAAATCAGCCCACCATACTGTTCCCACTCATATAAAAGCCATTTCATCGCTCTAATCCAGATAGCACATGAAGAGGGAAGGCGATGGGGGGAGGGGGAGACTGTCTGTCTGCATCACAGGACTGTAAGCACATACAATGAGACTGTCTGTCTGCATCACAGGACTGTAAGCACATACAATGAGACTGTCTGTCTGCATCACAGGACTGTAAGCACATACAATGAGACTGTCTGTCTGCATCACAGGACTGTAAGCACATACAATGAGACTGTCTGTCTGCATCACAGGACTGTAAGCACATACAATGAGACTGTCTGTCTGCATCACAGGACTGTAAGCACATACAATGAGCGTCGCCGAGCGCAGCCAAAAGCCCTTAGCATTGTGACAGAGCAGATGTTAAGAGTAATGACAGTGGAGATTACCCAATAATTGTGGCAGTGTAAATCATTTCAGTGGAGGGGGGGAGAGAGAGAGAGAGAGAGAGAGAGAGAGAGAGAGAGAGAGAGAGAGAGAGAGAGGGGTAGGGATGGGATCTGGGTGAGGTATAGAAATTGCAGGAACAAAGGATATGGAACCACTGCTGTAGCAAAGAGGATTTTATTGTTGGAATAAAAATGAAGAGAGAGAGGGAGAGAGAGAAAGCAGAGAGCGAGGAAACATAACATTTATATCCACAATGTGTTGTATTTTCAAATGTTTATCAGTATAGCCTGCTCGTCTGCGGCTGCATAAAAGAGGGGAGAAATTCATGGCGTGGACGTGGAGGGGGATAATGGCGATGATGACTGTGTTGCCAGCCAGTGTTATTGTCCGTGTTTGGGAGCTAATCGGCGTGAGGCAAGCTGTTGCCCAGGGCCAAGGATATAGGACAGAGGGGCCCCTGGGTATAGGACAGAGGGGCCCCTGCGTGTGTCGTCTCAGGAATACCAAGGATTTCTCTCCAACGTCCCCTAAATGAGAATATGTCGTGAGCCCACCAGAGCT
>NC_139718.1:9785459-9787959 GCF_964188405.1 Protomyctophum parallelum
TTTGATGCATGGATCAAAAGAGCAGACCGTAGTGGTTAAATATATACCGTATTGTCTCGAATATAAGACGAAGACGACCCCCATTTTTCAAGACTCATTTGTGGAAAAATAACATTGACTGTCAAATAGTCTAGTCCCCGATTAGAATACGACCCTGTTTTTCTTTAGGAGATTTCCATTGGAAAAAAACGTGGTCTTATATTCAGGCCAATAGGGAACCCATTTTGGTGTTAGCATTATGTTATGCTTTAGCTATTGAAAAATAGCAGATCTACAAGCTACGAGCTTGTAGGTCTGCTATTTTTGAAAAATCGAAGAACGACTGACATAGAAACACAGCTTTTTCAGAAAACTGTCTGGATGGAGAAGACATTTTTTGAATCTGATCTCAGGTCAGAATGGAATTCCAATCTATGTAAACATTTTCTATTAATTTTTTTATTTTTTCAACACAATATTGTGTTGAAACTACCGTTATATAGTTAATAGTCCCCCAGGGTGCTATACTAGGTTTGCAATTTATTTTGCCATTAATACCAAATCTCTTTGGTCTCAAATCTCCAAGATAACCAATGTACAAGCTCACAGCTATAATTCTGATGCATCACATTGTGAGCTTGTAGATCTGTTACATAGTTTCGCTGAATATTCGTACCAGAATCGTGGTTAACGTGTCACAAACCGCCAGCAGTGCAGATCCGCGTGGGGCTTGAACTGGGAGAGCTGCATCCTACTGCTGTACTACAGAGAGAGAGAGAGAGAGAGAGAGAGAGAGAGAGAGAGAGAGAGAGAGAGACAGACACACACACACACAGCCTGGGGTACCGTTGACGGTATCTAATCACAGTCTGGCCAGGTGAGGAGGAGAGGAGACGGCAGCAGACAGGATGGCACCGTGAGGAATTCTGCTCCTGTCATAATACAGATCAAAACCACGCTGAGCCACCCAGGCTTTTTACTTTCTGCTGCGATGCGATGACAGACATCAATTATAATATTATCGCCGCTGTCGGGCAGAAACCTCCTATCTCCGTATTCTAACTTTTTGTGTTTTTCTCTCCGTAAAATTCACGGCCTGTACTTCGTCATCATATATACCACAGCGTCACAAGGCCTGTACTTCGTCATCATATATACACCACAGCGTCACACAGCCTGTACTTCGTCATTATATATACCACAGCGTCACACAGCCTGTACTTCGTCATGATATATACCACAGCGTCACACAGCCTGTACTTCGTCATTATATATACCACAGCGTCACACGGCCTGTACTTCGTCATCATATAATACCACAGCGTCACACGGCCTGTACTTCGTCATCATACCACGCCGTCACACAGCCTGTACTTCGTCATTATATATACACCACAGCGTCACACAGCCTGTACTTCGTCATTATATATACCACAGCGTCACACAGCCTGTACTTCGTCATGATATATACCACAGCGTCACACGGCCTGTACTTCGTCATGATATATACCACAGCGTCACATGGCCTGTACTTCGTCATCATATAATACCACAGCGTCACACGGCCTGTACTTCGTCATCATATAATACCACAGCGTCACACGGCCTGTACTTCGTCATGATATATACCACAGCGTCACACAGCCTGTACTTCGTCATGATATATACCACAGCGTCACACGGCCTGTACTTCATCATGATATATACCACAGCGTCACACAGCCTGTACTTCGTCATGATATATACCACAGCGTCACACGGCCTGTACTTCGTCATCACATAATACCACAGCGTCACATGGCCTGTACTTCGTCATCATATAATACCACAGCGTCACACGGCCTGTACTTCGTCATCATATTTACCACAGCGTCACACGGCCTGTACTTCGTCATCATATTTACCACAGCGTCACACGGCCTGTACTTCATCATCATATTTACCACAGCGTCACATGGCCTGTACTTCGTCATCATATATACCACAGCGTCACACGGCCTGTACTTCGTCATGATATATACCACAGCGTCACATGGCCTGTACTTCGTCATCATATATACCACAGCGTCACACGGCCTGTACTTCATCATCATATTTACCACAGCGTCACACGGCCTGTACTTCGTCATCATATTTACCACAGCGTCACACGGCCTGTACTTCGTCATCATATAATACCACAGCGTCACACGGCCTGTACTTCGTCATCATATAATACCACAGCGTCACACAGCCTGTACTTCGTCATTATATATACCACAGCGTAATACAGCCTGTTCTTCGTCATCATATAATACCACAGCGTCACACAGCCTGTACTTCGTCATGATATATACCACAGCGTCACACAGCCTGTACTTCGTCATCATATAATACCACAGCGTCACACAGTCTGTACTTCGTCATGATATATACCACAGCGTCACACGAAAGCCTCAATCTATACAAGCTCGAAGCGCAGAGCGAATCCACGCGCTTTGAGCTCGTCCTTCTGTATACTTTTGAGTTTGAACGGTTTTGG
>NC_139718.1:9794640-9862140 GCF_964188405.1 Protomyctophum parallelum
ATGAGCAGAGACCAAGGCTCTATGGAGACAGAGATGAGCAGAGACCACAGGCTCTATGGAGACAGAGATGAGCAGAGACCACAGGCTCTATGGAGACAGAGATGAGCAGAGACCACAGGCTCTATGGAGACAGAGATGAGCAGAGACCACAGGCTCTATGGAGACAGAGATGAGCAGAGACCACAGGCTCTATGGAGACAGAGATGAGCAGAGACCACAGGCTCTATGGAGACAGAGATGAGCAGAGACCACAGGCTCTATGGAGACAGAGATGAGCAGAGACCAAGGCTGAGGTGTCACACCCATCTTGTTTAGAGTGGCTGGATCGCGGCACGCTGCGTTTGCCCCCATTTGTTTGTTTTACCTGGGAGAGGATGACAACACACTAATCAAACTCAGGTGTATTCCAATCAACCTCTCTCTGCGCGAGCGTGTGCGCGCGCGTGTGTGTGTGTGTGTGTGTGTGTGTGTGTGTGCGCGCGCGTGTGTCTCTCTGTCTCATTTGAAATAGCCAAATGATGTCATAATGTGAAATAAATCACATATTAAATCGCATCCATATTCATAGTCACTGAAGCGAAGAAATACCAAGAGGTATGACAGTTCTTTCATGGCTTCCCTCATGTATGGATCACCATCATCATGTTGATGACAGTTCTTTCTTTAGTATACGTCCACGTAGAGGTAGGTGTGGTATGGATCCCCATCATCATGTTGATGACAGTTCTTTCTTTAGTATACGTCCACGTAGAGGTAGGTGTGGTATGGATCACCATCATCATGTTGATGACAGTTCTTTCTTTAGTATACGTCCACGTAGAGGTAGGTGTGGTATGGATCACCATCATCATGTTGATGACAGTTCTTTCTTTAGTATACGTCCACGTAGAGGTAGGTGTGGTATGGATCACCATCATCATGTTGATGACAGTTCTTTCTTTAGTATACGTCCACGTAGAGGTAGGTGTGGTATGGATCACCATCATCATGTTGATGACAGTTCTTTCTTTAGTATACGTCCACGTAGAGGTAGGTGTGGTATGGATCACCATCATCATGTTGATGACAGTTCTTTCTTTAGTATACGTCCACGTAGAGGTAGGTGTGGTATGGATCCCCATCATCATGTTGATGACAGTTCTTTCTTTAGTATACGTCCACGTAGAGGTAGGTGTGGTATGGATCACCATCATCATGTTGATGACAGTTCTTTCTTTAGTCTACGTCCACGTAGAGGTAGGTGTGGTATGGATCACCATCATCATGTTGATGACAGTTCTTTCTTTAGTATACGTCCACGTAGAGGTAGGTGTCATGGATCACCATCATCATGTTGATGACAGTTCTTTCTTTAGTATACGTCCACGTAGAGGTAGGTGTGGTATGGATCCCCATCATCATGTTGATGACAGTTCTTTCTTTAGTATACGTCCACGTAGAGGTAGGTGTGGTATGGATCACCATCATCATGTTGATGACAGTTCTTTCTTTAGTATACGTCCACGTAGAGGTAGGTGTCATGGATCCCCATCATCATGTTGATGACAGTTCTTTCTTTAGTATACGTCCACGTAGAGGTAGGTGTGGTATGGATCCCCATCATCATGTTGATGACAGTTCTTTCTTTAGTATACGTCCACGTAGAGGTAGGTGGATCATGGATCCCCATCATCATGTTGATGACAGTTCTTTCTTTAGTATACGTCCACGTAGAGGTAGGTGTGGTATGGATCCCCATCATCATGTTGATGACAGTTCTTTCTTTAGTATACGTCCACGTAGAGGTAGGTGTGGTATGGATCCCCATCATCATGTTGATGACAGTTCTTTCTTTAGTATACGTCCACGTAGAGGTAGGTGGATCATGGATCCCCATCATCATGTTGATGACAGTTCTTTCTTTAGTATACGTCCACGTAGAGGTAGGTGGATCATGGATCCCCATCATCATGTTGATGACAGTTCTTTCTTTAGTATACGTCCACGTAGAGGTAGGTGTGGTATGGATCCCCATCATCATGTTGATGACAGTTCTTTCTTTAGTATACGTCCACGTAGAGGTAGGTGGATCATGGATCCCCATCATCATGTTGATGACAGTTCTTTCTTTAGTATACGTCCACGTAGAGGTAGGTGTGGTATGGATCACCATCATCATGTTGATGACAGTTCTTTCTTTAGTATACGTCCACGTAGAGGTAGGTGTGGTATGGATCACCATCATCATGTTGATGACAGTTCTTTCTTTAGTATACGTCCACGTAGAGGTAGGTGGATCATGGATCCCCATCATCATGTTGATGACAGTTCTTTCTTTAGTATACGTCCACGTAGAGGTAGGTGTGGTATGGATCCCCATCATCATGTTGATGACAGTTCTTTCTTTAGTATACGTCCACGTAGAGGTAGGTGGATCATGGATCCCCATCATCATGTTGATGACAGTTCTTTCTTTAGTATACGTCCACGTAGAGGTAGGTGGATCATGGATCCCCATCATCATGTTGATGACAGTTCTTTCTTTAGTATACGTCCACGTAGAGGTAGGTGTGGATGGATCACCATCATCATGTTGATGACAGTTCTTTCTTTAGTATACGTCCACGTAGAGGTAGGTGTGGTATGGATCACCATCATCATGTTGATGACAGTTCTTTCTTTAGTATACGTCCACGTAGAGGTAGGTGTGGATGGATCACCATCATCATGTTGATGACAGTTCTTTCTTTAGTATACGTCCACGTAGAGGTAGGTGTGGTATGGATCCCCATCATCATGTTGATGACAGTCCTTTCTTTAGTATACGTCCACGTAGAGGTAGGTGTGGTATGGATCCCCATCATCATGTTGATGACAGTCCTTTCTTTAGTATACGTCCACGTAGAGGTAGGTGTGGTATGGATCACCATCATCATGTTGATGACAGTTCTTTCTTTAGTATACGTCCACGTAGAGGTAGGTGTGGATGGATCACCATCATCATGTTGATGACAGTCCTTTCTTTAGTATACGTCCACGTAGAGGTAGGTGTGGCATGGATCACCATCATCATGTTGATGACAGTCCTTTCTTTAGTATACGTCCACGTAGAGGTAGGTGTGGTATGGATCCCCATCATCATGTTGATGACAGTTCTTTCTTTAGTATACGTCCACGTAGAGGTAGGTGTGGTATGGATCCCCATCATCATGTTGATGACAGTTCTTTCTTTAGTATACGTCCACGTAGAGGTAGGTGTGGTATGGATCCCCATCATCATGTTGATGACAGTTCTTTCTTTAGTATACGTCCACGTAGAGGTAGGTGGATCATGGATCCCCATCATCATGTTGATGACAGTTCTTTCTTTAGTATACGTCCACGTAGAGGTAGGTGTGGTATGGATCCCCATCATCATGTTGATGACAGTTCTTTCTTTAGTATACGTCCACGTAGAGGTAGGTGTGGTATGGATCACCATCATCATGTTGATGACAGTTCTTTCTTTAGTATACGTCCACGTAGAGGTAGGTGTGGTATGGATCACCATCATCATGTTGATGACAGTTCTTTCTTTAGTATACGTCCACGTAGAGGTAGGTGTGGTATGGATCCCCATCATCATGTTGATGACAGTTCTTTCTTTAGTATACGTCCACGTAGAGGTAGGTGGATCATGGATCCCCATCATCATGTTGATGACAGTTCTTTCTTTAGTATACGTCCACGTAGAGGTAGGTGTGGTATGGATCCCCATCATCATGTTGATGACAGTTCTTTCTTTAGTATACGTCCACGTAGAGGTAGGTGGATCATGGATCCCCATCATCATGTTGATGACAGTTCTTTCTTTAGTATACGTCCACGTAGAGGTAGGTGGATCATGGATCCCCATCATCATGTTGATGACAGTTCTTTCTTTAGTATACGTCCACGTAGAGGTAGGTGTGGTATGGATCACCATCATCATGTTGATGACAGTTCTTTCTTTAGTATACGTCCACGTAGAGGTAGGTGTGGTATGGATCACCATCATCATGTTGATGACAGTCCTTTCTTTAGTATACGTCCACGTAGAGGTAGGTGTGGTATGGATCACCATCATCATGTTGATGACAGTCCTTTCTTTAGTATACGTCCACGTAGAGGTAGGTGGATCATGGATCACCATCATCATGTTGATGACAGTTCTTTCTTTAGTATACGTCCACGTAGAGGTAGGTGGATCATGGATCACCATCATCATGTTGATGACAGTTCTTTCTTTAGTATACGTCCACGTAGAGGTAGGTGTCATGGATCCCCATCATCATGTTGATGACAGTCCTTTCTTTAGTATACGTCCACGTAGAGGTAGGTGGATCATGGATCCCCATCATCATGTTGATGACAGTCCTTTCTTTAGTATACGTCCACGTAGAGGTAGGTGTGGTATGGATCACCATCATCATGTTGATGACAGTCCTTTCTTTAGTATACGTCCACGTAGAGGTAGGTGTGGTATGGATCACCATCATCATGTTGATGACAGTTCTTTCTTTAGTATACGTCCACGTAGAGGTAGGTGTCATGGATCCCCATCATCATGTTGATGACAGTTCTTTCTTTAGTATACGTCCACGTAGAGGTAGGTGTGGTATGGATCACCATCATCATGTTGATGACAGTCCTTTCTTTAGTATACGTCCACGTAGAGGTAGGTGGATCATGGATCACCATCATCATGTTGATGACAGTTCTTTCTTTAGTATACGTCCACGTAGAGGTAGGTGTCATGGATCCCCATCATCATGTTGATGACAGTCCTTTCTTTAGTATACGTCCACGTAGAGGTAGGTGGATCATGGATCACCATCATCATGTTGATGACAGTTCTTTCTTTAGTATACGTCCACGTAGAGGTAGGTGTCATGGATCCCCATCATCATGTTGATGACAGTTCTTTCTTTAGTATACGTCCACGTAGAGGTAGGTGTGGTATGGATCACCATCATCATGTTGATGACAGTTCTTTCTTTAGTATACGTCCACGTAGAGGTAGGTGTGGTATGGATCACCATCATCATGTTGATGACAGTTCTTTCTTTAGTATACGTCCACGTAGAGGTAGGTGTGGTATGGATCACCATCATCATGTTGATGACAGTTCTTTCTTTAGTATACGTCCACGTAGAGGTAGGTGTGGTATGGATCACCATCATCATGTTGATGACAGTTCTTTCTTTAGTATACGTCCACGTAGAGGTAGGTGTCATGGATCCCCATCATCATGTTGATGACAGTTCTTTCTTTAGTATACGTCCACGTAGAGGTAGGTGTGGTATGGATCACCATCATCATGTTGATGACAGTCCTTTCTTTAGTATACGTCCACGTAGAGGTAGGTGTGGTATGGATCACCATCATCATGTTGATGACAGTTCTTTCTTTAGTATACGTCCACGTAGAGGTAGGTGTGGTATGGATCCCCATCATCATGTTGATGACAGTTCTTTCTTTAGTATACGTCCACGTAGAGGTATAGGTGTGGGACGTAAATCATTTTACACTCTCAAGAGTTAAAGATCTAATAAGGGTCCATTTGGTTACCAACTCTCCACCATTTAGCGGTGGACCCCGGACCACTGGTTGAAAAACACTGATCTAGGGCATTCGTTTACGGAAAAACACAAAAAGTTAGAATATAATATAAGAGGTTTTCTATACCGCGACAGCGACGGCAGGATAAGGTTTCTATACCGTGACAGCGACGGCAGGATAAGGTTTCTATACCGTGACAGCGACGACAGGATAAGGGCACTGACATAATCGTTATGTTTTGACAAGCGGATATACGCGTTTCACCCGGACCTCTTTGTGTGAGGCACCTATAGAGTGTCGCAGTCCCTCCCCCTTTCAGAACAACGAGTGGCCCAGGAAATGAAAACGCAATGCATTTCCCATAGGCAGTTCTTATTTAATTTATTTAAAGACCTTTTAAGCGTCGTGCGAAGCCAACTCTTGTCGTGACAAATCATGACAACACACACAATATTTTGGACCAAACAAATAATTACAAAGAAGAAAAACAACAAAAAAAAAGTGTTGTAACCTGCTGTTTTTTTCTACTTTCTAATTCTTTGTTTGGCCCGAAAGATTGTGTGTGTTGTCATGATTTGTCACGACAAGAGTTGGCTTCGCACGACGCTTAAAAGGTCTTTAAATAAATTAAATAAGAACTGCCTATGGGGAAATGCATTGCGTTTTCATTTCCTGGGCCACTCGTTGTTCTGAAAGGGGGAGGGACTGCGACGCTCTATAGGTCCCCTTTATAACTGACACTTATGTCCGTTTCGTTCATTCACGCTGAGGAGGGCCTACAGGCCCAAACGTCCGCTGTGTTTGATCTGCTGCTCGGGCTGTCACGGTGTGAGTCAAGTTGAGTATAGGACCCAAACGCAGGATGTGAGGCAGAGGCAGGGAAAGTCAAGTTCAGTGTTTTATTGCGACCAAACAGGAGTCCAGGTACAGCAAGTCAAAAACCACTAGAGGCAGTCGGAAACAAAAATAGGAACACGAGGAACACAAGGAAGGCAAGAGGGAAAACTATACTGGGAAAACTAGGGGATCATGGCTACAAAAATACTCACTGGCAACATAAACAACGAACCAACGGAGAACTGAAAACACAAGGGCATATAAGTAGACACGGACTAACTAGACACAGGTGAATACAACAGACAAATCAACACAGGGATTGGCTGGGAGAGTAACAGGACACAGGTGGGGAACACTACACTAATCACAGGGTTAGACAAGGCAGGTACACATGGGCAACACAGGAAACCAAGAGACACTAGATACTACAAAATAAAAGGTAAAAGTACACAAAAGTAAAACCCAAAAACAAGAATAGGGAAACACGTGGGTGACAGAACAGGTCACGGATCGTGACAAAGGCGTGACTTGACTAAACAAGAGATCGTCAATGGAGAAGAGAACCTTACATCCGACACACATTGAACTTTGAATTTACTCGTCTGACGGGTGCTTGCTTCTCTCTCCTTCAAGTCACTCGCATAATCTAACATAGTATTTTAAAATAATATTCTCCAGGTCGCTTCATTCATACAAAGCGAATGAGTTGGGATTCACTCCACGGGTTCAGAATCACTGCAGTGGTGTAAAAAGTACTAAAATCTTTTACTTAAAAGGCGTAGTGAAACGGAAATTGTGGGCAGTTTATTTTGACGTTTCAGACGGTTTCAACTTGAAACGGCGCTCTGAAGTTTCTGAACCAATCAGAGCGTCGCATCCCTTCAGGCGATGGGACGGTAGCTAGGGACGGTATAGCTATGCTATATGCAACACGCATGGTGTGTGTTTGTTTACAAGTCCGATAGTCGGCCAGCTGTACCAGTTTACTGTTATGTGGCTTATTTCTACCCTATAATGTTTTCAGATATATATTTTAGCGTGATGATTGAGTTGAAACCGAGTAATACACTGTCTGGATGTCATCTCGAATTGGAATAAAAAGGGAGGATTTCTGTAATCAGTAGCAGCTGTGTTGGACAGTGATGGACAGATGCGCAGATATGGGGAATTAAACGGGTGAGCTTCATTTTTATTGGCTTTTATCGATGTGGGCCTCGACGCGTCATCACGCAGTGCTTTTTCCTTTTCTGGAAGTCATTAAAATTCGATTTTATGGACTTTTGATATAGAAATACACAAAAATGAAAATTAACAAAAATAATAATAATAATAATAAAAGTGTGAAAAACATATTTTTCATTTTACTACGCCTTTAAGTAAAAATATAAATACTGCAATGTAGATGTAGGCTACTCTGTTACAAGTATTAAAAATGTACTAGAGTAAAAGTTCAACAGTATCGGCATCAAAATATTCTCAAAGTAGCCTACTAAAGTAAAAGTACTCATACTGCAGAAAGTCACATTTCACATGTTGAAAATGTGTCAAAGTGTGTATGAAAATATCCGATCTATAAGCTTGTAGATTTTCTATTTTCAAATCAAACATCCGAAACATATAGAGAGCTGAAGTGGTTAATGCATGCTATTGCTATGCAATAATAATCAAAATCTACAAAGTAACTATAGTAACTAAAGTTTTCATATATAGTGGAGTAGAAGTATAATGTTGTGACAACAAATATATTTGTAGTAAAACTATTGAAAATGGAAAATAATCCAGTAAAATGAAATAAAATACCGTAAAATTGTACAGTACTCGAGTGAAAGCACCGCTGTGCTGTTTAGTTTAGTTTAGTTTAGTTAGGTTTATTTGTTTACTTTCTGTGTGGTTTAACTTTAGGCCACCTTTAGGCCTTGTATGTTCCTTAGCCTAATTAGTAATTCTCCTCACCTGGTCAGCCTCACACCAGGGTAGTTAATGAGGTGATTAGTTTGGTCAGAGTCAGTTCAGGTCAAGCCAGCACACTGTCAAGTGCTCTCTCACTGCATGTTGAGTTATAGGGTTATAGAGTTATAGACTATTAACTATTAACCCTTTCTCTCAGGCCTTGGACAGGATAAGTCTGTAAGTTTGTGTGTTATTTGTTAAACTGTATGGCTCTTGAAGCATATCGTCGCTCTTAAGCAATATGCTTTTGAGTTGGTTTGATCTTTTCAAATAAATTATGTTTTGTAATTTGATTTGTTGAATGCATTTACACGTTCTTTTTGTAATCTTGTGTGATGCATAAAAATAACTAATGTTTGGTTTATGATTGTACAGTATAGAGCGTCGCAGTCCCGCCCACTTTCATGACGACGCCAGGCCCAGGAAATGAATCCCAATGCATTTTTCCCATAGACATTTCAAATGGTATTTATTTAAAGACGGTTACGCCGGAGGACAAAGCCAACTCAGATCGTGACAACTCATGACAATTAACACACACAATATTTTGGACCAAAGAAAGAAAGAAAGAAAGAAAGAAAGAAAAACAACTTCTTTCTAATTATTTGTTCGGCCCAAAAAATTGTGTTTGTTGTCCTGATTTGTTACGACAAGAGTTGGCTTTGTCCGCGGCCTAAACGTCTTTAAATAAATACTTTTTGAAATGTCTATGAGGAAAATGAACGGAGAATCATTTCCTGGGCCCTGGTAGGGGGCGGGACTGCGACGCTCTATACGACACCAATGTTGTGTTTTCTATTTTTTCTGTATTGCAGTTTTTAAATGTAAGTTATCACCAGTAAAGAACCTAAACCAAGTCCACTGCCTATTGGAGCTTTATTGGGAACGTTGTTAGCCGTCTGCCAAGACATACAGACTGTACACCTGCACACGTACAGTAAGGGCAGTATGTGGGAGATATAGGATGATGTCAGCCCCTTCTCTCTCTTCTTCTCCCTGGGCTCTGGGATTAGACCTGTTACCCCCTTAATGTCTTTAGCTGTGCTGCAACTGCACTCTCACTCTCACTCTCACATGCACGCACACGCACACGCACACACACACACACACACACACACACACACACACACACACACACACACACACACACACACACACACACAGATGCAGAAACATACCGTACATTTGTGACATCATGCACACACGCACATGAAAGATGAACATATACTTGTGTTCTGTGTTCATATACATGGTTATTACAGAACGTATACAATAAATATTCCGAGCAATGCGCTTAACAAATGAAGGTCAACATTGTATGCATGGCTTGTGTGTGCATGTGTGTGAGCACACGTGCGTGGTGAGGTTCTGCACCCATCTGCTCCTGTGTGCGTGTGCGCGTGCGAGTGTGTGTGTGTGTGTGTAATCTTCCTCAGACAGGCCGCAGCGCTTAGAGGGCCAGACTGCAAACACTGCACTCGGATGAGACACCTGCCACAGGGCTAAGACCTGAGCTTCTGACACACACACACACACACACACACACACACACACACACACACACACACACACACACACACGGCCACCGTCACCATGGACAAAGCAGTCAACATTCACTCCCTCGCTTGCTGCTCAATGCAATGTGACATTCAAGTGCCATTGGTTATATATAGAACACTGTGTACCAGTACAATAAATTGCACTTATTTTGAACAAAAAATTGTGATTCCTCCCACTTCCCCACAGACTGACTCACCACGCACCACACATAGCATACATACCACAGCAGTGCTTCTCATTGCTCCACCTTTGCCGGATCATGGCCCACTTGAAAATCTCGAAAAGTGTTCAAGTTTTCATGCACCGATCTGACCACTAAAACACGCCGTGTACTGACCGTGTGCATTGTCAGAGCAGATATATTTCAATGGACAGTCAATCGTAATGTGAATGAATTAGTTTCCACAAGGACCACAATGGTATAACATTCAGTGACGTAGACTCTGTGGGGGCGGCGGGGCTCGAGTGAATATATTGTTCACCTCGGTACGTCAGGTTTGTATACCGCACCAGGTCGCGCCTGCACGACCGTTCGCGCAATTCTCGTCTTTGTATTGACTTTGTATGTAATGACGCCGCTCTAAACCATCCGAGTCTGAAGGCACCTTAACACCTCTTTTGTCCTGGCCCGGGGGCAGGGAGGGGGGGGGGTGGTTCGGGGGTGGACCGTGTCCACTTGTACACATGCAGATCAGGCATTCAAATGCTAATCTGGTGGCTTGTTTTCACCTGCCAGGTATAGGGTATGCATAGTACTGTACTCTGCAATAATATGCTACTTGTTCACAGTGAGGAGTAGCCAGATGACTCAGTGCAATCATGGCATTTAAACATGCTCTTCTGTTTATAATCTAAACACTGTTTAAACACGTTTAAAAAGTGTTACAAATAAGTGTTTAGAACCTAAACTGCTTGGGGTTTAGTGTGAAACGAGAAAAAAACAACAACTTGGGCCCCCATGACGATTATAAAAAACATTTCGTCTCTGGTAACATTTGACTGTACTACTTAATTATCATTAAAATCTCAGTGTTTTGCCAATCACTTCCGCGGGGCCCGCTTGCAATATCCTTGCGGCCGACCGGTGGGGCCTCGGCCCACAGCTTGAGAGCCACTGTACTCTGAGCCTAGGAACATTCAGCCTCTAAATCTAACTCCACCACTAACTAACTAACTAACTGACTGACTGGCACAGAATCCGCTCCACGGAAAAAAACTAATTTTGAGGATTTTTTTTAGAAGCACCATGTTGATAATGCTTCCTCTCGGTGGAGGGAGGAGGGGGGGTACTGTACTTATCCCTGTCTTGAAGTCTAGTTTTGAGCATCTGTTGTCGGAAGTGTCATGTCTGAATATAGCAAATGCCCAGGCGCGAGGTGGCCGCGTTCTAAACGCCCAATGCTCAAAGGAGTGTCTGTCGTGCCGCGGCTCGCCGTGCCAAATCGGAGCTGGCTAGGAGCTCCCTATAGGCGAACAGATGGCCATTACTATCATTTATAACTTATTAGGGCCTATAATCCTACCTGCGTCAAACACGCCCCGGCGCTTAGCCTGTCTCTCTCCGCTCCGGTTATTTATTTAATTATATTTCTGTTCATTTAAAACGAGCCCCGTGTGCCAGGAAAAGTTTCAGCACGATCTCCGCCTCTCTGTCTGTCTGTCTGTCTGTCTCTCCCAGTCCCTCACACAAAAACGCACATCCGCACGCACACGCACACACAGCCACACACACTTTGGTTGCCACAATATATGACACTATATACGGGTTATCTTAGCCTACAGATCAGCGGTCACCAGATTGGCCCTGGATGGTAGCCTGGTTAACCCATTCTGACCTGAGATCAGATTCATAACGAGGTTTCCGCTGGACACACACTGGTCTGATGGACCCATTCTGACCTGAGATCAGATTCTAAAAAAAAAATGATTTTTTTTTTTTTTTCAAAAATAGCAGACCTACAAGCTCTTATCGCGCCACTCGGTGGCGCGATATGAGCTTGTAGATCTGCTATTTTTCAATAGGTAAAGCATAACATGATGCTGACACCAAAATGGGTGCCCGTTCAGAATGGGTTAATAAACCAGACCGAATCAGCCGTTGGCAAAAATAAATTGCCTGCCGGCGGATTACGGTCTGGAGAGGCTCAATTGTACGCCCATTTCCTACACCAGAGAAATGGGGCGGCCAATCGGGACACGGTATATGCAATATGGGCGGGCTTTGGTACAGTGACTTTCAATGCTTGAGACCTTTGACTGACAGTAGCTCTGACCAATTGCGTCAAAGAGAAAATGTTTCAACCCGCCCCCCCCTGGAAATTAAATCCAAGCTGAGCCTCCCCAGGCTAATATCCCGCGGTCCGTGCGATATTAGTCTGGTTTATTAACCAGGCTACCTGGATGGTGCTAAGCTGGAAGCCGACATCACGGCGTGACAATGCAAGTCGTGACAGTGAGTGTATGCTAATTATTTTTGCCAACTGTAGGAGGGGATGTCATTCAGAGCCATGTTTATTTTCATGACATGGCTCCGTTATCGCTCGCAGCATATCACAGAAATGAGAAATTGCACAATAAGGCTCCGGTATGCCGCGGTGGGCCGCTCGCGGTGGCCCGCTCGCGTCGGCGTCGTCAGGACATCGCCGTAGCGCCGAGAAGCATCGACGGACGCTATACTCTCTCTGATGTGTGCACTAGATTCGTTTGACCAAAAATAAACGGAAATAGGTACCAAGTACCATTATCTAATAATAAGATCTTTCTTTTAAATCAAAGGCCAGACCACGTGTATATGTTTCGATTCATTTCTTGTGCTGATCTGCAACTATACAGTGTATTCCTTTTTCATCCTTCTTATCTTATTTTTCATACATTTTCTTTTTGCTTATATTATTCTTTTTTTTTATCATCTTAAAGGACCACTTCACTACTTTTCAACCTATCTTCATATAATAGGTCCTCACTAATAATCATAAATAAATGGCACGATGTTTTTCTACTCAGTCTGTGTCTCATAGGAGGGCTGTGGGCAGTTTAGAAACCGTCTTCCAGTGATCATCATCATTAGGCAGATTTAAAAATAAATAAAATAATTAACAAATATATTTAGATTTTCATTATCGTGAGAACGATGACTTCCATTTTCGCATAGCAACTTTTCAGGACTAGAAAGCCTGCAGTTTTTATTAGCTTGTATTCCCCATCGATGATGTCACTGGAAGACGGTTTCTGAACTGCCCTCAGCCCTCCTATGAGACACAGACAGGCCGAGTAGAAAAAAATTGCACCATTTTTTTCATGATTATTAGTGAGGACCTATTATTATGAAGATAGGATGAAAAGTGGTGAAGTGGTCCTTTAACTCTAATAACTATTTTAGATCAATTCCAATGACCTTTTATAGAGTGTGTTTCTTTGGCATTCTCTTCTCCGCTCTTCGTGTTGTGTGTGCAAAAAGCCATTTGAGTCGAGCCTCAGCAGCACAAACAAACATGCCTTACCTCGCCTTGGCACTGCCTACGATTTAACCCATTTTGGGCGGGAACCCCCTTTTTGCTTTAGCTATTGAAAAATAGCAGATCGGTGGCGCGCTACGAGCTTGTAGGTCTGCTATTTATTTATTTTTAATCGAAGAACGACTGACATAGAAACATAGCTTTTTCAGAAAACTGTCTGTAACTGTATAGAAGACTTTTTTTTTTTAGATTTTCTTTAGAGTCTGATCTCAGGTCAGAATGATTTAAACTTTAACGACGGTCATCAATGCCACGGCAAAGTCATCTCCTCCCACGCCGTCAGTCTGTGAGTCTGCTTCCACAGAGGGAATCATCACTGATGCTTCACACTCACCACCTAAGCAGGTGTGGGCATTGACGTTTCTGTTGTGAACAGGCTGCATCTGTCATGTGGCAAAGCAGAAATAGCACCAATCAATGTCCCCCTCGGACACACACACACGCACGCACGCACACGCACCCACACACCAGACATACTGCTGTTCCAGGCACCACTGGGGTCCCAGCAGACAAGGATCCAGCAGAACAATCATGGTAAAGCAGCCTAGCTAGCAGAGAGGACGATCGATCAACTCAACTCAAACAGAAAGCCAATATAGCACGCAGCGGTCCATGTTGTTCCCGGGAACATCGGTGGAACACTGTGGCCCGGTGCACAGCATGCACTCCTCTAAGGGTCGTACCAATGTGGAAATGCCACGCTCGCTTTGAAACCTTTCACTTAATGTCACAGTCGCCGCCATCTGCAGGGGCTCCATTTCGCAAAAAACGTCCGCATTTTGCGGCGGCCATTTTGTGTCCTCGACTGTCTTCAAATCGGGGACGCCAAATGGCACGAGAGAGGAAGAGGAAGCCCGTGCCTGATGGTTTGTGATCATTTGGGTGACAGATAGAGGAGGAGAGGCAGACTGACAGGCAGACAGGGAGACAGAAGGAAAGACAGATGACAGGCTTGGATGAGCTTTAGAGAGACAGAGAGAGACCGACGGAAAAGAGAGACCCACAGACCGGGCATATAGTAGGCCTATACATGTCCATGTTTTTGAGGTTGTGTGTGTGCACGTGTGTGTGTGACTGTGTGTGAGGGTGTGTGTGTGTGTGTGTGTGTGACTGTGTGTGTGTGTGACTGTGTGTGTGTGTGTGTGTGTGTGTGTGTGTGTGTGTGTGTGTGTGTGTGTGTGTGTGTGTGTGTGTGTGTGTGTGTGTGTGCATGTGTGTGTGTGTGTGTGTGTGTGTGTGTGTGTGTGTGTGTGTGTGTGTGTGTGTGTGTGTGTGTGTGTGTGTGTGTGTGTGTGAGCGGATGTCGGACCAGGTTGTGTGTTCCTACTGTAGCAGAGATGAGAGGAGAGGGAACAGGAAGCTGCTCTCCTGGAGACAGATGGACTGCCATGTTGTGGACACACACACGCGCGCACAAACGCACACACACACACACACACACACACACACACACACACACACACACACACACACACACACACACACACACACACACACACACACACACACACACACACACACACACACACACAGAGAGAGAGAGAGAGAGAGAGAGACACAGACAGACAGACAGACAGGACATACATTTATCAGAAAGAAAATGCCATGGCTGAGAAAAGTAGAACACACATGCATAAACAGGCCTTCACACATGAACGCAACACGTTTGTATATGCATACTCTTTCTCTCTAACTCTAAGACACACACACACGCACACACACGCACACACACACACACACACACGTGTGGCAGGTGCTAATCCTGTCAGCCTCAGGTACATGCATGGTGACAACCTTCTCACACCCAACTTGGTGGATCTAGTTTACGCCAGGTTGTCACACAGGATGTGCTGTGCTGTGTGTGTGTGTGTGTGTGTGTGTGTGTGTGTGTGTGTGTGTGTGTGTGTGTGTGTGTGTGTGTGTGTGTGTGTGTGTGTGTGTGTGTGTGTGTGTGTGTGTGTGCGCGCACAACACACACACACACACACACACGCTCCCAGATTCTACCTGTTTCCTCTACTACTTTTCCCCCCCATTCTCTCTCTCGGGCACACACACACACTCAGGAAAGGGAAGGAGGAAGGGCGGGAGAGGGAGAGAGAGACAGAGAGAGACAGAGAGAGAGAGAGAGAGAGAGGAAGATGAGGGAGGCTTCACAGACAGCGACTCCAGCAGCGACAACAGCAGTATCACACCATGTGTGGTGCAAGCGTGTGTCTGCCTGCCCGGGACGGGTGCGTGTTTGGCGTGTGTGTGCACCCGTACGCATACGTGCGTGTGCGTGCGTGCGTGTGTATGTACGTGTGTGTGAGTGAGAGTGTGTGTGTGTGGCTGGCACGCGTGCGTGCGTGCGCGCGCGCGCCCGCCCGTGTTGTTAGGTGCGTTTCACAGGATTGCCAACACGTCTCCTCGCAGCGAGAGCCCTATAGGAACAGAGACATCTGCGGAGTGAGAGGACGCCAGCTTGCGCGGCCCGTCTCTGGAGAGGGGGGGGGGGGGGCATGAGAGGAGGGCTGGGGAGAGAGGAGGAGAGGAGAGAGGAGGCACGGGCAGGAGAGAGTCTGCAGGAGAGAGATCCAAGCTGTGTCTGTCAGTTGATAATTAGAGCCCAAGTTCTGTCTACAAGTTTAGATAGAGATGCCCGCGGTCACATGCTAGTCAAGCCAGCCCGACTCATATACTTTACCACACCTTAACCACCTGAGCGCCAGCGTCCATGTTCTGCCCGGAGAAGGGGAGGGCACTGGTCAAAAATAGCAGATCTATAAGGTGACGACGTGTCACGTGGCAATGCGTATGTGACCTTGTATAGTGTATACATCGGCCATCGGTGCAGATGGAAAAAGTAAAGAGCCACTTCCTCAGGTAAGAAACCTAATGATGCGTTCACACACGGGCAGATATACTGTACAAAGATACAGTCTACCGTTCCTTTTCAATGGAAGCCGGCGACGTGAAGCCACAAAGAAAATCAGACGTTTGTAGCTGCTATACAAAAGATACAAAGCTACAAATAAGTTGAACTGGCTTCAACTTCAGATTCAAACCGATCTGCCCGTGTGAACGTATAGCATAAGTCCAACATAAGGCCCTATACGACACACACACACACACACACACACACACACACACACACACACACACACCTCTGTGGCTTATATGAGGATAAATAAACTTTACTTTCCAACTGGCATGAGAGCGCGTAGATAATGACAGAACTTTCATTTCTGGGTGATCTATTCCATTAAGTCATATCAGTTGAATTCACAGAATTAACAAATCCAGTTATAGACCGTATGCTATACCACAGCCCTTTGAATATAGACGTAGTCACTGCGTGTGTTTGGTATATAGGCACTGTAGTGTGAGGAGCAGAATATGGAACAGCATAATAAATGTTTTCCATGAAATGAGTATCAGCAGAGAAATGAGTATCAGCAGAGAATGAGTATCAGCAGAGCACAAATGAAAGAGTTTCACATGTGTCAGCTTCCGTACGCGTTTCATCCATAACCCCGCCGCCACGGGGACTCTCGCGGTAAATGAGACGACGACGATACAAGCAGAACGTCCTGGTGGTGTGTGTGTGTGTGTGTGTGTGTGTGTGTGTGTGTGTGTGTGTGTGTGTGTGTGTGTGGAGGAGAGCGAGCGCAGCAGAGCAGATGTTGCGCTGTGTGTGGACCTTGTGACTGTGAGCCAGGGAACGGCACACACAGGTGCATCTGCTGTCCATGAAAGGTCAGCCAAATTCAGCTACAGCATGCGCAACCTTGTGCTGCACGTGTGTGCTGCAGTGCGTGTGTGCGTGCGTGCATGTGATTTAGTCTCAAGCTACCCCTTTGTTCAGTTCATAGGCTGTTTGTGGAACTCAAATAAACTCTAGATCTATCTATCCATCCATCCATCGTAAAAAAAATAATAATAATAATAAAAAAAAAAGAAAGAAAAAAACTGGCACAAATGTGGCACAAATATCTCCGGAGCTATCTTTGCTACGCTTATAAGCTTCTGTCTTTTTTTTTTCACCCCCTCTAAATAGCGTTCGTTGCCACACGTGGCACCAAGTTCTTTGCCAAAGTGCATTTCCAGTGATCTGAGCAGGTATACAGGAGAAAACATGTGCCGCCGGACCCATGCCAACAGAGACAGAAGGTCTGCAATGATGTTTCACTACATAGATTATGCAGATACCACGGTTAGAACTGAGAACAGAGGGAGAGAGGGAGAGAGATGGGGCGAGAGAGGAGGAGGAGGGGGATATGGAGACAGAGAGAAACAAAGACAGACAAACAGACGGAAAGAGAGAACAAAAACCGAGAAGGGAGACCAAACGACGAGAGAGAGAGAGAGAGAGAGAGGAGAGAGAGAGAGAGAGAGAGGAGTGCGTGAGTATAGAAGAGAGGGAACATGAGAGAGGGAGGGAGGGAGAGAGAGAGAGGAGATAAAATGAGGAGGGGTGTGCAGACTACAGCTGGCAGAGGGATTCCCAGAGCCAACTGCCAGTGTAGCGGAGCCTCCTTAACAACTTCACAAGCCTCTCAGAAAGAGCTTTAAAGTGGCCACATGGCCTGGCCGGCACAGCAGAGCAGAGCAGCAGGCTTTACTGGAGCTCTGCGCACACATCTCAGGCACACAGGCACACATGCGTGCACTGTGTACGTATACGTATGCGTGCACACACACACACACACACACACACACGCATCTGCAGGTGCACGCATGTATTAGTGTACACACACTCAGAAAGAAAATGTGAGAGAGAGAGAATTGTAATCGTACACATTCTCTCTCACACACACACACACACACACACACACACACACACACACACACACACACACACACACACACACACACACACACACACACACACACACACACACACACACACACACACACACACACACACACACACACACACACACACACACACACACGGCTCATCCAGCCAGCTGCTGACAGGGACGAGTGGGATAAATCTGCGTGTGTGCGTGTGCATGTGCACGTGATGAGAGAGAGAGAGAGAGAGACAGAGAGAGAGAGAGAGAGAGAGAGAGAGAGAGAGAGAGAGAGAGAGAGAGAGAGAGAGAGAGAGAGAGAGAAATGGGAAGGATTGAAGGAAAGGAAAGTGAGAAAGCAGAAGAAAGCAGTGTGAAGGGCTTCATTCTCCACCAGTGACCAAACTGAGCCCCTATTTACCAGCACAGAGAAAACACACTGCAGTTACACCCACATCACAAACCTCCCATCTCCATCATTATAACTTTTTGTGTTTTGGCTCAAAATGAATTCCCTATACTTACTCTAGCCCTAGAATATCTGTGATATTACATACTTTTCATGTATTCCAAATCTGAGGACGACCTAGAGAGAGAAATACACAGCCCCATATAGATCGATCCTGATTAATCCAAGGAACCAGGAAAGAATTCAGATTAATGGACAAGATCTTGAAGAGGTAGAGCAGTTCACCCCTACTCGGGAGCCACAATTTGCAAGGAGGTATATATAGGTGGCATGAAGGACCTGAGGAGTATAGAGTGTCAAAAGCAAAGAGGTGCATTCATCAGACTGAGAAACACCTGGAGCTCAAACAACATCATGAGAAAGAACCAAGCTAAAACTGTACAGGACGCTAGTGATGCCAGTACTGCTATAGTACGGATGTGAAACATGGGAAATGAACAAAAGGAGACAACAAGGCAGTCGACGTGTTTCACAACAGATGCCTAGGAAGAATACTCCGTATACACACCGGCAAGATCACATCAGCACCAAAGAGCTGCTAGAAAGAGCCGTGATGAAGTCACTGAGTGAGGAAGTGAAGCTGCGTAGATGGAAGATGATCGGACACATACTATACGACAGGACCACAGCAATGACTGCAACACAACCCATTCTGACCTGAGATCAGATTCTAAAAATGTCTTCTACATCCTGACAGTTTTCCATTCTGACCTGAGATCAGATTCTAAAAATGTCTTAGATAGCATTTGATACAGACTTATAGCATGTTATGTAGACAGCACTATAATTGCATTGTATATAGTCATAGCACGCCATAGTACATATGTATAGCATAGTAGTATATATATATATATAGTTTATATGTATAGTCTCATAATATAGATATTCCACTGTTACTTTCTTAGCTTACGCATGTTTCATGATAAATGCTTTTTGTGATGTATTCCCATGCTTTTTGTTCTTGCTTAATGTAAGTCGCTCTGGATTAAGAGCGTCTGCTAAATGCCTAAATTGTCTTCTACGTCAGTCACTCTACGATATGTGTCCACGGTGCAAAGCTCATTTCCCGGGCCACAAACACATTCATGTCAAGGACCTCTGATATTTAGAGGCGACTTTGGCGCTATAGCCGTTGAGTTGAGTATGGATTGACTTTCATAAGTTTGGTCGGGGACCCATCCCGAACAGACTTAAATTTGGCTTTAAAAGTGGTGTATATGAATCGACCCTAACAGTTTTGGACATATGAGGTTTCCACCCGACAGACGATAATTATGAGCACACACCACCACTAAGCTGTTGAGACAAAATCAGAAACAACTAAAACATTCCACCTCCTTTGTATCGATAATCAAAAAGCTCCAAAATCATGTTGCTTTCTTAGTTCATAATAAACGGATTCTGTCTTTGCCATGCTAAATCTCGACGGCAGCACACAAACAGGCACACACACACACACACACACACACACACACACACACACACACACACACACACACACACACACACACACACACACACACACACACACACACACACACACACACACACACGCACACACTGATGATGAAATGTTTTCCCGCGAGTTAAGCCTCCTAATTTTGTCGTTGCCACCTGATCCTTTAAACGCTGGTGCTTTTATTGCAGAGTACAAATCACTTTTTGCTTCTCCTTAGTCTCCTTCCATTCACATCGCTTCATAATCATTATCCCTCTTTTGATCCCTACTCTGAAGAAGAGAAAGATGAGGGGATGGAGGGAGAGAGGGAGGGAGATGGAGAGGAGCGGTTGGTGTGGAGGGGGGAGATTCCGTTACATATCCTATACCGCTGTGTGTGGGACTCTGTTTGTTCTCACTCTTTTGTCCGTTGCTCCCTATCTCTCTCATCCTCTGTCTCGTCCATCGCTCTGCCACTGGACACTTTCACGTCGGACCTCCTTGGCAAAGTATGTTTTCCAAGGGCTTGGGGGGAGGGGGGGGGGGGTTCTATTGACAAAGGGTTCCGCTTTAGGACATGGCGGTCCCTCTCTTTTTTTTCACCCTCCAATTCCCACCATCACTATGCCGGGACCACCGCTACACTAATGGCGGGGAATTAGCATTTCAAGGAGCCTCCATTAAGAGAGGACAAGAAAAGCCGCTCTCTGCAGGGGGGGGGGTATTTTGTCCCCGGCTCCTAACATCTGCTGCCGCCGCCTCGGCCAGAAGGACGCACAGATAAAGCCAACGAGCTCACTGATTTACTGTAATGACAGACAGAGGGACGTATGGACAACATCGCAGACAGACAGACAGACAGACAGACAGACAGACAGACAGACAGACAGACAGACAGACAGACAGACAGACAGACAGACAGACAGACAGACAGACAGACGGTGGGGGGGTGTGTCGGTTGGTTGGAGGGGCTGAACATATGCAGGCGCAAGAGAGAGATGAGAGGAAGGCAAAAACAACTTCTGTTTCTCTGTCTGTCGACTGTCTGTGCGTCCTCGTGTGCGCACGTGTGTGTGTGTGTGTGTGTGTGTGTGTGTGTGTGTGTGTGTGTGCGCGCGTGTGGAGTGATAATGTGTATACGCCATGTTCGCATGCGTGCCAGTTCCACGGAAGAAGCATGTTTCTTGAGTATTCTGTATGAGAGTCCAAAAACACGAGTCCAAAAACAGGGTTGTAAAAGTTGTATAGCTGTAAACAACAACAGTCATTACTGTTGTATAGTTGTAGGCCTATTGCTGTAAACAACAACAGTCAGTTGTATAGTTGTAGGCCTATAGCTGTAAACAACAACAGTCATTACTGTTGTATAGTTGTAGGCCTATTGCTGTAAACAACAACAGTCAGTTGTATAGTTGTAGGCCTATAGCTGTAAACAACAACAGTCATTACTGTTGTATAGTTGTAGGCCTATTGCTGTAAACAACAACAGTCAGTTGTATAGTTGTAGGCCTATTGCTGTAAACAACAACAGTCAGTTGTATAGTTGTAGGCCTATTGCTGTAAACAACAACAGTCAGTTGTATAGTTGTAGGCCTATAGCTGTAAACAACAACAGTCATTACTGTTGTATAGTTGTAGGCCTATAGCTGTAAACAACAACAGTCATTACTGTAAAAGTTGTATAACTGTAAACAACAACAGTCATTACTGTAAAAGTTGTATAGCTGTAAACAACAACAGTCATTACTGTAAAAGTTGTATAGCTGTAAACAACAACAGTCATTACTGTAAAAGTTGTATAGCTGTAAACAACAACAGTCATTACTGTAAAAGTTGTATAGCTGTAAACAACAACAGTCATTACTGTAAAAGTTGTATAGCTGTAAACAACAACAGTCATTACTGTAAAAGTTGTATAGCTGTAAACAACAACAGTCATTACGGCATGACGCTGCACGCAGCACAACAACAGGAAGTTGGCTGAGTAGCAGGTGATCTGTGATGACGTCAAAAGAGACCAAGAGACCGGCGGTCAATCTCATCTGGTCACCGCTCAGTACACAGTACACAGTACACAGTCTGGTCAGCGCTCCAGTACATAATGGATGAAGCCCAGAACAGCCACAGAAGGACACAGAGAGAGAGAGAGAGAGAGAGATAGAGGGACAGAGGGACCCTGATCCTGCCCCATCTGTCCACCTTCTCACGTCTCTCTCTCTGCTATTTGCTGTGGTCTAAGACCTGACTAAGCCTCTGGACGTTCTAAAGCCTGAACAGCATGGAGGTGAGCCGGAACACAACCTGCACCATACTGTACAGCCAGTACACACACACACACACACACACACCCTCACACACACACACACACACACACACACACACACACACACACACACACACACACACACACACACACACACACACACACACACACACACACACACACACACACACACACACACACACACACACACACACACACACCCCTTTACTAGTTACTTAGATTTTGATTATAATTACAAAACATGCATTATTAACCACTTTAGCCCAATATACATGTTGGCCATTTGAAAAATAGCTGATCTACAAGCTCACAATGTGTCGCATCGCTATTTTCAAAAGATTCTTATACATTTGAAAACTACTTTGAAAACATTCTGCATAACGATATGATATGATATGATATAGTACTTTATTGTCAGTTCACACTGAACTTTGTCTTGCGACCCAGCAGCCAAGTATGCAGAACATAACACAAAGAACAAGACAATTTACATACATAAAGACATGAAGACAAGAGCAATATCCACCGCTTAGATTACCCTGTGGCTACTAGATTCAAAGATATACATTTTCACGATTACAAAAAAAATAGCAGATCTACAAGCTCATAGCACGGCACCGCTATGAGCAACAGCTAAAGTATAACATAATGCTTAAAACACCAAAAGGGGTTACCCCCCAAAATGGGTTAAGTAAAGCATGTTAATCACAAAGAGCCGGCGAGCTCACACTTGAAGGTCAGTCTGTGCAATAGCTATGGCGGATGATTTGCCCGAGTGTGAACTCTGACAGAATGACAGAGCATCCATTGATTATGTGACCTATTCCCACTTAAATTGATTAAATCTATAGTTAGCTTGTGATATTTCTGGCAACCGGCCGCATGTAACTCACACGGCGTGTAACTCGACCCAGCTGTCCAGAGGAAGCGTATATACCTTTGCACAGACCGTGTCCGTTTGACAAAACGCTGGACAGTAGCACACTCTCAAAGATTGCCGATGCGAGAAAATGCTGTCAAACACCTGGCCGACGAATCGACGATGGAGCTGCCGGACTCGGTTAACCCTTTAAGGCCAGACAGAGGCCGATACTACAAATGTCTTCCAAATCCTAAACCGTTTTAGAATGTTTCTATATCAGTGGTGCTCATTCCTTTTCATGTCAAGGACCCCCAAAATGTAATGCATTTGGCGACCGACCACCGTCTCAAAATGTTTTGTTCCAGGGACTCCCGGGAGCAAATATTTGAGTTCACACACAATGTTCTTTATACAGATATACATTCAAAGATCTGCACATCCACTCATCACAAATAGCAGATCTACAAGCTCATAGCGTGGCACAAAGTGACGTGCTATGAGCTTGTATATTATCAATTATTTATAATAATGAATTATTATTAAGTAGGCCTATAAAACAATACTTTTTTGTTGTTGCTCAACTATGAAATGAAATGACACAGATGGATTTGCAGTCTGAATGGTATAAGATGCTTTGACGCAACACAACACCACTGTGATGGTTACTGACTGTTGCTGCGTACCAAAACAGCGTCCAGGCCAGCCGATAAACAACGGAGAGGTTTGGCAACGTGGACACACAGCCACATATCTGCTGCCTGGCCTGGCCTGGCCTGGCGGCTGTAAATACATCTATCTGTGTGTGAACGGCACAGTCCTCCTGTGTGAGAAAAGACACAGAGACACAGGGATGTCTGCCTCACTTTAAACAGCATCTAGGCTATGCACTGAGGAGAGCTTTTACAGAGGATTGTAAACACTCAGACACAACACGCGCGCATACTGTACTGTGCACGCGTACACACCGTCACACACGCATACACACGCATGCCACACACACACACACACACACACACACACACACACACACACACACACACACACACACACACACACACACACACACACACACACACACACACACACACACACACACACACACACACACACACACACACACACACACACACACACACACACACACACACACACACACACACAGAGAGAGATAGAGAGAGCTTGGCCCTATAGCAGCTTGAGGTGGCTGAACAAAGCATAGCCTACTCATCTCCGGTACTTGAGTCAAAGTATCGATACTCCTACTGTTCAAATATTACTCAACTGCAAGTGAAAGTTTATAACAAAGCTGAACCATAAAACTGTATGTCTGAGTGATATTAAAGAACTGAAAGAAATAAAGGTCCTGAACCTGTAATTCTTTAATTCTCTCTGTCCAAAAGGTCTTAGTTGATTCAGAACTATAAACTCTCAGAATTTAGAAATATTCCTTGACCAAACCTTTTCTTCTTCAGATCTCAAGGTTTTCTGGTATTCTGTGGGTCATAATGTGTATATTCCTGTGTTGCTCTGTCTTTTCCCCTCAGTGTTTGTGTGAATGAGTGAGGAGTGACTGATAGAGGACCAGCTGGGGGTGAATGTGGGATGAGTAGTGATTGAGTGAATGAGTGAGGAGTGACTGATAGAGGACCAGCTGGGGGTGAATGTGGGATGAGTAGTGATTGTGTGAATGAGTGAGGAGTGACTGATAGAGGACCAGCTGGGGCTGAATGTGGGATGAGTAGTGATTGAGTGAATGAGTGAGGAGTGACTGATAGAGGACCAGCTGGGGGTGAATGTGGGATGAGTAGTGATTGAGTGAATGAGTGAGGAGTGACTGATAGAGGACCAGCTGGGGGTGAATGTGGGATGAGTAGTGATTGAGTGAGTGAGGAGTGACTGATAGAGGACCAGCTGGGGTGAATGTGGGATGAGTAGTGATTGTGTGAATGAGTGAGGAGTGACTGATAGAGGACCAGCTGGGGGTGAATGTGGGATGAGTAGTGAGTGAGTGACGCCAGGGCTCCACTGGGCGCGTCTGCGTCGCGTCTGCGTCGCGTCTCCGTCAACGTCGGGAATGTGCCCTTTTAATCAATGGAGGGTGGCTCCACTGCCCGCGTTGCGTCGCGTCTCCGTCACCATAAAATTGAACCGGTTCGTTTTTTGACGCACGCACGCGTGACGCAACGCGACGCAGACGCGCCCAGTGGAGCCCTGGCGTAAGTGGGTGGTTGCCAGGTTGTGTGAGTAGACTGAGTGGGGCATGAATGTGAGTGGCTAACTACCAGGTGGACCTTGCTGGTGATTGGCTCCTCTGACCAGGCTCACCTATAAAGCTGCCTGTTGTCAGTACTTCTGATGTCTTCCTTCTAGCCAAGTCCTATAAGCACCAGCACTTTAGCTTTGTGATAAATGTAATGTATTGGGTAATGTAGGGGTGGGGGGCCTCTTCTTTTGTCAGTTGCTTTGTCATTTGTTTGTTTGTTTTGTTAGGTCAGATATTTGTATTTTGGTTTCCTTTTGCTAGTTAAGAGTATGTTATTATTATTGTTCTGTTATCTGAAAACTATAGGGTCCCCACCCTGAGGTATTGTACACTGCAATGCATTTTATCTTGAATAAATCCTGTGTGTGTGGCCTGACTGAATTGGGAACTGCCAAACTGGGTAGGAGGGAGTCCATTCTAATGTTGCCCTAGACTGGGTTGTAACATCTGGCCCCACTACTCTGTGGTTCATCAATTTATTATTATGGCTTAGTATCGGCCTTAAATACCAAAAATGGAACCACTGGGCGCCTCACTGCCTGTAGCCTACTTTTATAGTTGTTCCTTGTACCTCACTTCCTGGAACTATTCCTCATGCTTTCCCTGCACAACACAGCTCCCCCTATGATCAAACCACAGCACAGCGCCCCCTATGATCACAGCACAGCTCCGCCTATCAAACCACAGCACAGCTCTCCCTATGAACAAACCACAGCACAGCTCCCCCTATGATCAAACCACAGCACAGCTCTCCCTATGATCAAACCACAGCACAGCTCTCCCTATGATCAAACCACAGCACAGCTCCCCCTATGATCAAACCACAGCACAGCGCCCCCTATGATCACAGCACAGCTCTCCCTATGAACAAACCACAGCACAGCTCTCCCTATGATCAAACCACAGCACAGCTCTCCCTATGAACAAACCACAGCACAGCGCCACCTATGACCACAGCACAGCGCCCCCTATGATCACAGCACAGCTCCGCCTATGATCAAACCACAGCACAGCTCTCCCTATGAACAAACCACAGCACAGCTCTCCCTATGATCAAACCACAGCACAGCTCCCCCTATGATCAAACCACAGCACAGCGCCCCCTATGATCACAGCACAGCTCTCCCTATGAACAAACCACAGCACAGCGCCCCCTATGATCACAGCACAGCTCTCCCTATGAACAAACCACAGCACAGCTCTCCCTATGATCAAACCACAGCACAGCTCTCCCTATGAACAAACCACAGCACAGCGCCCCCTATGATCACAGCACAGCTCTCCCTATGATCAAACCACAGCACAGCTCCCCCTATGATCACAGCACAGCTCTCCCTATGAACAAACCACAGCACAGCTCTCCCTATGAACAAACCACAGCACAGCTCTCCCTATGATCAAACCACAGCACAGCTCTCCCTATGAACAAACCACAGCACAGCGCCCCCTATGATCACAGCACAGCTCTCCCTATGAACAAACCACAGCACAGCTCTCCCTATGATCAAACCACAGCACAGCTCTCCCTATGAACAAACCACAGCACAGCTCTCCCTATGATCAAACCACAGCACAGCTCTCCCTATGATCACAGCACAGCTCCCCCTATGATCACAGCACAGCTCCCCCTATGATCACAGCACAGCACAGCTCCCCTTATGATCACAGCACAGCTCCCCTATGATCACAGCACAGCTCCCCCTATGATCACAGCACAGCGCCCCCTATGATCACAGCACAGCTCTCCCTATGAACAAACCACAGCACAGCGCCCCCTATGATCACAGCACAGCTCTCCCTATGAACAAACCACAGCACAGCTCTCCCTATGAACAAACCACAGCACAGCGCCCCCTATGATCACAGCACAGCTCTCCCTATGATCAAACCACAGCACAGCTCCCCCTATGATCACAGCACAGCTCTCCCTATGAACAAACCACAGCACAGCTCTCCCTATGAACAAACCACAGCACAGCTCTCCCTATGATCAAACCACAGCACAGCTCTCCCTATGAACAAACCACAGCACAGCGCCCCCTATGATCACAGCACAGCTCTCCCTATGAACAAACCACAGCACAGCTCTCCCTATGATCAAACCACAGCACAGCTCTCCCTATGAACAAACCACAGCACAGCTCTCCCTATGATCAAACCACAGCACAGCTCTCCCTATGATCACAGCACAGCTCCCCCTATGATCACAGCACAGCTCCCCCTATGATCACAGCACAGCACAGCTCCCCTTATGATCACAGCACAGCTCCCCTATGATCACAGCACAGCTCCCCCTATGATCACAGCACAGCTCCCCCTATGATCACAGCACAGCTCCCCCTATGATCACAGCACAGCACAGCTGATCAATGATCAATGATCAAACCTTGTGATCAAACCTTGTCAACAGAAAATGAATGACCATATTCAACTACACAAAACAAAACCACTTTTTCCGTAGACTACATTTCAGATTTCAAATATTGTTTCATTTTCTTTCAATAACTCATACCAGGACACTCATTTATGTGGCTCTGTCAAAGTCGTACTTGAGTTGAAGTACTTGCACACACAATTGCACACACACCCAGTCACACACACACACACACACACACAGTCTCTCTCCCCCCACCCCACACACACACACACACACGATCGATAGATTATAACAAACATTATTTGGTGGGAGACAGGTAACTCCACCTGCCGCGGTGGTGCCATGTTGATTACATGACAAACCGGCACATCTGGAAAACTGTCGAAACTTCGTTTAGATTTATTCGCATTAAACACTCCCCTATCTGTTGCCATGGAGATGATAAATCAACACAAACAGCACAAAGTAACAATGTGGCCAGTAGCAGGAGACTCAACCATGCCTCAACAAATTGCACTTAATACACTCAAGCCATGTGGTTATACTGATTATTGTATATCTGAGGTCCTTCTCTCTCTCTCTCTCGTGCCAGGCCAGGTGCCGTTCAGATACAGTGAGATGCTCTGGGTTTAAGCAGTTCTAGACTGTGTGGTCCAGACGTAAGCCATCCAGTCCTCTGCAACACAATGTTTACCACAGAACTACTCCTCTCTCTCTCACACACACACACACACACACACACACACACACACACACACACACACACACACACACACACACACACACTCGTTCTCTCTCTCTCTCTCTCTCTCTCTCTGTCTCCGTCTGGTTCTGAGTACCATCACTCCTAATGATTATCTTATAGGTGTTAGCTCATAGATTGGGCACCTCAGAGTCTGGGGTGGCTGCAGACGAAGTACACACTGGCTTACAGGCGTGTTTACAAGAACTGGAGCCAACGTGTGTGTGTGTGTGTGTGTGTGTGTGTGTGTGTGTGTGTGTGTGTGTGTGTGTGTGTGTGTCTCTGCCAGCCAGCAGTAGAGTATAAGTGCAGGAGACTAGCTTACAGTGTGCTGCAGTCAGCAACACTTTAAAAGGAAGGCTTTCTCTCTCCATCACCAGATCATGACGTTTCTCCACACACACACACACACACACACACACACACACACACACACACACACACACACACACACACACACACACACACACACACACACACACACACACACACACACACACACACACACACACACACACACACACACACACACACACACACACACACACACACACACACACACACACAGCCAGATGGACTGCAGTGCTAAGGCTTAGTTTAATGACAAAAGGACCCTCAATCTGGACAGGGATTTATCACTCACTTTAAAGTCCATCTGCGAGAAGTTTGGACTGAAAACGCAACTGCTCAATCTCTCCCTCTGCCTTCACACGCTCACGCTGTAGCATCTTAGCAACTCCCCCACCCTCCTTCTCCCTCTCTCTCTCTCTCTCTCTCTCTCTCTCTCTCTCTCTCTCTCTCTCAACGCGTCTCTCCTGCTCTGTACTTCTATGTCTGTCTCTTTCCATTTGCTGTCACTGTCATGTCGCTCTTTTGAGCTCTCTAACATACTCGCCCCAAAACCAAACAACCCCAAACCCTTCCCGCAAAGCACACACACACCCACCCACACACTCCCACACGGCGCACACACACACACACACACACACACACACAGAGTGTGTGTGCGAGTGTGAGCTGGCAGCACCAACCGTCTCTCCCAGTGTCTATGTGTAACAGTCTATGTGTAAAGTGCGAATGACAAACGTTTTGAGCAGCGAGCAGCATTAGGGGACAATACAGAGGACGAGTCACCACACTCCCGGGCCCCTGCAGTCATATCATACAGCATGTGACGGAACCATGCAAACATGGCCTTTTCCCCCCCTCTCCCCCGGGGCCCCCCGGCGGGGTCCACAGAGGCCTGCCGTTGGAGGACGAAGGCGGGGTGGGGGCAGGGGGGGGGGGGGGGGTGGGGGGGAGCGAGGGGGGCCGGGAGGCAGATAGACAAGTAGAGTGACAGCACGGAGATAGACTAGCTACCTATTTATAGCCCGGGCCATCTGCAGAGCTCCCACTTGTCTTTGGTCATCCTGTTCACAAAGGCTTGGAGGCAGAGATTCCAGCAGCCCAGCCGCTCCTCTCCATTCACTATTCATTCCAGGGCCCGGAGCTCCATATGGATCCAGCCCCACTGCTGGGCCCTGGCCCGCCTGTTCCTCTCTCTAGAACTCACTCTGTCTCTCTGTCTGTCTGTCTGTATGTCTGTCTGTCTCTGTTTCTCTCTCTCTCTGTCTGTGTCTGTCTGTCTCTCTCTGTCTCTCTCTCTGTCTGTGTCCATCTGTCTCTGTCTCTGTCTCTCTCTCTGTCTGTGTCCGTCTGTCTCTGTCTCTGTCTCTCTCTCTGTCTCTCTCTCTGTCTGTGTCTGTCTGTCTCTGTCTCTCTCTCAGTCTCCCTGTATAGTCTGATTTATTCTCCGTCGTACAACGGCATTACTCAGCCAAAAATAGCAGATCTACAAGCGCCGCAAGCTTGTAGATCGGCTATTTTTGGCTGAGTGACACTGGAGAATAAATTACGCCAATCTCCGCCCCGGCTCAGATTGACTCTATAAAGAGTCAACCTCCCTTCCCCTCACTCTCTCAGCTTGACGTGTACCGGACGCCTTCCCTCCTTTCCTCCAGTTCCCCCCCCAACCTCTTCTCCATCTCCGTCTGCCTGTCTCTTTTAAGTGGCCATGCTGCCACATGACCACGTGACTGCCTGCTCCTCCCCTGCTTTCGCGTCGTCCACACTCTCAGACATCTAAACACTCTCATTGCACTCCCTGACACGCTGCGAGGGACTCCGCTGACCTTTAGCAAACCTGAGACATGTTTTGGTACCGCCAGCGGGCAAACGATGCACCGGCAGCATCTCCTCCACACAAAATGTCCCCATTTACTGTGTGTGTGTGTGTGTGTGTGTGTGTGTGTGTGTGTGTGTGTGTGTGTGTGTGTGTGTGTGTGTGTGTGTGTGTGTGTGTGTGTGTGTGTGTGTGTGTGTGTGTCGTGCACATCCCCTTTCTGAGTTCACATCCCCTTTCCAGCCTATATATGCACCGCCCTGCACAATTAGAAGAATGAACCCATTATATACTGAAACAGGGTCAGATCAGGAGACTGAAACTGAGCCGGCATGGGGTCTAAACGCCCTGTTCTAGGATCTGAAACTGATCCTAGATCAGACCGGCATGGGTCTAAAAAGTCCTGCTGGAGACCGGCGATGATGCCGTGAAACATGGCCTCGTGTCGGGAAGCGAGAGACGATGGAAACGCAGTCCCCAACTGTAACCCCGAACAGTGCTGGGAGTAGTACTCAGATGTTTTACTTAAAGTGCAAATAACATGCATTTTAAAACTGCTTTTAATATTTAATAATCATATGGTCTATGTCCCTCAAAGTTATTTCTAATGGTTTGAGCCTCAATCACCACTCTGATATAACCAGGCCTTGTCATTTCTTTCTGGACTTTGAAAGCAGTTTTAGCTGCAGTACCACAATGTCCTGAGGTGGTGTGGGTGCTGAAATTCAGATTATTTAATATTTGAGTCATTATAATACTGATGCTAGATAAAACCAGGCTTGTTTCCATTCCATGCCAGCTTGGAAAATCAACAATGGTGGACATTGTAAACAAAGTGGAAATGCAGATTTGGAACTGAAGACTGAAGAAGAGGAGGAATTATACAAAGTAGGGTGACATTGATGACATCACGATGAGGCCAAAATCAGCCGAGCTGTTCCTGAGAGCAATTTCCATTAAAACACCCATATGACATGAAGGCCTGATTGTTCAAAATTGGTTATTTGTGGGGATCGAAAACACACATGGGAGCCCCAAAAACACAAAAGAAATTGAAAAAGTTGAATTTTATGTCATAGGTCCTTTAAGTAAAAATATCAATACCACAATGTAGAAATACAATTCAATGTCCTCTATTCAGAATTTTACTTGAGTAAAAGTATAAAGGTATTGTCATCAAAATAAAAACACTCATTATGCAGAATGTCCCATTTCACCAGTTTTTTTCAAAAAAGGTTTTCAAAATGTGTCCAAATCAATAGCAGATCTTGAACCGCATTACATCGCACCACATTTTAGCGTGGCTATTTTAGAATAGACTAGTAGTACTAGTACTAGTAACTAGTAACTACAGTTTTCAAATAATTGTTTCAAATAAGTACAATATTTGTCTCTGAGATGTAGTGGAGTAAAGGTTTAAAGTATTGAAAATGGGAACAAGGCCCCATGCAGGCTTTTGTGTTATCCTTTTAGCTTTATTGTATAACTGTAACACTTGTACTTTTAGCAAACCGTAAATAAAGTATTCATTCAATCAATCAATCAAAACTCAAGTAAAGTAAAATAACCCCACAATTGTACAGTCCTTGAGAAAGTGTACTCGGTTCCACCACTGGCCCCACGTGACATTCTAATTAGCGAATCAATTCAACCAAACTGGTATAAACTGGTGCAGACAGATCAGAGAGGGCTCGATGCCAGCGTGCGCTTTAGTCTCCAGAACTAAACCCGGGTTAACAAACCTTCCCCCTGCAGAGTCATTTAACTCTGAGAGTGTAAGAACTGACCCAAATGGACCCGTATTAGTCCACTTGGACCCTCTCAGAGTTACAATAACAATATAGTTTTACTGTGCACGTGCACTCTGACCCCTTCGCTCACGTGCGCCCTCGGCTCATATAAGGCCTCCTTGCGTAACAGGAAGAAGGTTGAAGTCCTATATACGTGATCGACCGCGAACAACAGTGGACAACATGGGGCCAGTAAGGACCTACAGCTGATTGGGTAACATGGGGCCAGTAAGGACCTATACAGCTTATTTGAACACACACAAGGCTGGATTGGTCAAATATATAGTAGAGTAGAGCGTTTACATTTTGAGAAGCCTTATTTCAGTACAAGGCAACACAAAGACAGACTGTCACCAGCTAACTGCAAGTGCTGAGGCTAAATAAGCCGTTATGAAAACCACCACGACGCACATGTCTGATACATAGAGCCATTGGTGGAAAGTAATTAACCTTTAACCCCTTTTGGTGTTTTAAGCGTTATGTTAAACTTTAGCTATTGAAAAATATCAGATCACTTGCAGGTCTGCTATTTTTGAAAAATCATTAAAATGTGCCTCAATTCTTTCAGAAAATTGGCATGATTTAGAAAACTTTTTTCAATACAATCTTACGACGTGATGCAGTACGACACGTGCGAGCTTGTAGGTCGGCTATTTTCGAACATTTGTGTACTTCTCTACATACTATATTTGTATGCAGAAGTTGATACTATATTTTGATGCGGATACCGTATACTTTTGTACTTCCACCCAAGTACAATTTTGAAAACAGGCCTTTCTAGGTTGAGCTAATTGCTACTTTCGCCTATATAAGTAAAATATCTGAGCTCTTCTTCCAGCACTGCAGATAACATTGAGGTACATTAGCGGAGCTAGCGCGGGACGGTTCCTCAGCCGTAGTGCGGCAGTCACCTTGGGATCTTCCGGAGCCCGAGGCCCAGGCCAGCCTAGTTAACCATGCACGCTGCGCTGGCTCTAACCTAATTAGGTGCCATCCCAATGTCAACACTGCTGCGTTCAGAGGCTGATAAAAGACGAGCCTTTCCTCTCTTCTCACACTGTGAACAGGTTACAAAGAGCCGGGTTAGAGAAACCCCACCATCTGCAAGCTCCGTTGTGGTGTGTGTGCGTGTCAATGTGTGAGTGTGTGTATATGTGTCGGGAGGGTGTTAAGAGAGAGAAAGTAGTGTTTGTGTGCACATTGTGTGTTCGTGTCTGTCTTGCTACTTCTGTGATACAAAAGCAACAGGGATGAGCCATAGTTCAGGCTAATACTAATACTAATACTAATACTAATAATCATCATCATCATCACCCTCATCATCATTATCATCATCACCACCTGGATAACTGACGCATGGAGAGAAACCAGGCCTCTACCAATGCATGTACTGAGCTCATACAATGTGCACAAGATGCATAATCTACAATTCTACACCTTTGACTTATCTTCTCTTGTAAAGTAGGTTATGTGACTCAACATGCTGTATATTAAGCCGTCTAACTCCATGCACAACGACTCATGGACCATTAAATGCAACGTGCAAATTTCCTGAATCCAATCCCACTTCAAGCCTTCGCTCCTATTTCATACCAAGGCACGTCATTTATCCAGTCCTTTCACATTTTATCATTGCACAATTCAGCAGCATTATGGCACATTTAGCACACAGAACCCAATTAGGGGGGGCTGAGGGGGGGGAGGGGGGGCAGTCAAATGTGATTTTATTTATACTGTATCCATGCAGAGTGGCTTAAGCCTGGTGTATAGTCTATGCTCTGTGGCGCAGTAAACCACGGAACTTGTAGATCTGCTATTTCCGGCGTGCAACAACCGTAAACCAGGCATGAGACATGGGGAGTTGAGGGGGAGGGGGTTGTTGATTTTAATGTATCGTCAAACCAGCCACTAATTCCATTTATACGGATAAAACACTCTCACAAATAGATTACCTGCTACACGAGATCCTCCGTTTCTCTGTGAAATTGTGGCACGGAGCCACTTCCTCCCACGGCTTCTTAGTCCATTAAAATACAGATGAGAGCGTTTTACAGCCTTGGCCAAGAGCAACGCCTCCCAGCTAATCCACCAACAAACACAAACATCAGATGAATTATACTGTAATGGAGAGCAGCGCATTCTGGCACTAGTGATGGAGAAAATGAAACAAAACGTGGGTTTATTTTTGGTAAATATTTGGATTCCATTTTGATTCTTGCTTTTTTCATGTACGTAATTAGCTGGCAAATAACACATCTGAACAGGAAAGCGGTGCGCTTCCTTCAAGAGGGTTTTTCTCGCTGCCTTTTAACTTCCACCCGGTTCTTTTTAGAACTGCCTCTAGCAAATTTCCCGTTCCTCAAACCGTAGGGCGATATATCAGAGGAGCTTCAATGCCAAAAAGTTTCTTTGCTTTGCATTTTGAAGAGTTCCACAACTTTGGACTTTTTAAAAGGCTGCTTTAAAAAAAATAAAAGCTCTTTCTCTCAGCGCTCTGAATCAGCTATCCATCCAACCATGGTCAGAGGTGCACTTGACAGTCACTCTGGCTCGGGGAGCCAAGCAAACAATGGTGCTCTGACAGGCGAATCCCCCCTGTGTCGGAATCTCATCTGCTTAAAGCACTATTTATTCAGCACACATCCTTTTAATGCTGAATCTTGGCACGGGCGCATGAAACCCAGCACCTTAATTCCATTAGCTTGTTACTCCAATAAGTCCCAATAATCTAAAGCTAACTGTAACACACACACAGGGCCCTGGAAGCACACCAGTTAAGGTCGGCCTCTCTGGAGCATTTTTAATATCACTAATGGCCTTTAAAGGTTGATTCATTCCACAGATATGAAAGTAAATGGCCATATTAAGCCATGCTGGCTAGGGCTAACTACTTAAGCTGCACAGTAAAGGAGAAGTATGCATCAGTGAGAATGCAATCTAAAACGCTACACTAATACATAATAATGTACAGCGTTTTTATTTAAAAATGGCTGCTAAACTACGTATATCCACAATGGAAAAGGTTTTGCAGTGTCATTACCCATTAGTGGTCAAACACAGATCCTTACAAGCAAGTGAAGTAATTGTTTATCGTCTATTCGGACCCCTATTAGCTGCTATGGCTACTCTTCCTGGGGTCCACAAGTAAGGTCTTTCAATGACTAAAAATGTCAATAACATTCAAGAGTAATTTAATTTACTCTTTATTCCAAATATCAATTCCCCAGTCACACTTTGGCAGCCAGTGACAATAGAAGATATTTTCAAAATAATATTATTCACTGCCAGGCCGCCATTGTAAATAAGGATTAGTTCTTAATGAGGTTAAATAAACTGTAATAACATAGGCTAAATCAAAGGATTTAGGAAATAAACTATATTCTGTTTTTAGACTGTTCTCTCCCTCCCACATTTCTGCTTAGCTCCCCACTATTCTGAATGAACAGAGTGGTGCGGTCTGCATAACACTATACTGTTCTTAAGAGATTGAGACCTCACTTCAATCACAGCGACACTGCCTCAAAGACTAAAAGTTCATTTTCAAAAGTGACTCAGCTTTTGTTACTTAAGGAGGGGAGAGAGTTCCTTAGTCCCTTGGCAGGAACGACAAATTGGCAAAGGAAAGAGAGAGGGGGGGGGGGGGTGAAAGAGCGAGGGAGGAAGTCAGGAGAATGATGATACGGTGAGAAAGATAAGCTGAGAAGGGAAAGTAATTGGGGGTTCGGGTGCAAAATGGCCTCATGTGTGGGTTGGTCAGAGTATGCCAACAGAGGAAAGCACGAGAAAGTGTGGGCCTGAAGGTCTGATCCTATGTGAGCCGATGAGACGGGTGAAGGGTGGGGTTGGGGGGGGGGGATAAGAGGCAAAGAGGATTAGGGCCATGAGACCTCTGTTGTGATCAGTTTAAAGCACCGGCTCTCCCAAGACCCACCCGACCTCTTCAACCGTGCTCACACCAGCAAAGCTGCTTTTGGGAAACAAGACACCCTTCTGAAAACTGAGAAAACTTGGTGGTGGTTCTCAAGCTTTTTTATTTCAAGGAGCTGCGTAACTCTCAGAGTTACAGACGTGTAATCCATTTGGAAACCCCGCGAGGAACCCCGAGGGTCCCTGAACACCACTAGACCTGAGTTTAAAACATTCCCTTTGAAAGAATATATATATATTCAAAGATTTGTGCCACATTTTTACGATTTTTCAAAAATAGCAGACCTACAAGCTCGTAGCGCGCCACCGAGTGGCGCGCTATGAGCTTGTAGATCTGCTACTTTTAAATAATAGCTAACATCAATGTACTGACCGGAAGACACGCAACAAACGTGCAAATGGACGAGGGGCCACCGTCGTCTCTATCATTCCATTTCCGAGTCAGATTTGTATTTTTTTGACAGAGTTATGCATTATGCACTGCTTCTCTCCATGGAGAGGTATGTGCATCCAGGGGGCTTTAGCAGATCTGGAGCCCAGATAAGACCAGGGATATACAGTATGTGCTATGACAACACCTTGCAGCTCTCTACCTTATACTGCAAACACACGACACATAAATTACCTCCGTATACTGTATAGCAATAACAACACAGAGCAACACGGGTGGTCAGAGATGGCATATAAAACGGAGCCATGAATCAGACGTCTCGGATCGCTTCTCTGTTTCCACACAAAGCCAGTGTGTTTCCTACATTAACTCTCTCTTCCCTCTGCGCTGTATAAATAGATAAAAGATTGAGTAAGAGCTGCATGCAGGGCTGTGGCCCGGAGGGCTTGATGGTTATAAGGAAGTGGGCCCCGCTGCTGTGGGGAGATATGGCCGCCGTGGCCACGGGAAACAGACATCCAGTTCTGATGCTGGGCGGGGCGGCCCAGAGCTGCAGTGATACACACACTGAAAATATCCAATCTACAAGCCCACAATGCACAGTCGCAGATGCAACGCTGCGAGCTTGTAGATCGGATCTTTTCGGCGCGTGTTGCATGGTCGAATGACAGAGCATAAGTTGGGCATTATCAGTTGGTTCCCTCACCTTCTGTTTCACTTGTTTACACCTATAAACTATCTACAGTATGAACCTTGCCAATGTGTGGTAAGTGTACGTTTGTAAAACATTATGTTGTATGGTGTATTTATATAATATCTCTTGGTGGATTAGCTGCCATGTTTAGACGAATTCTGACGAAAATAATTAAATGTTGACCCCATAATGGACACTCCTTGCTTCCGCAGTGTTCAAATGTGTGAGTTTAACCAATAAGTGTAAGGACTGTGTGCAATAATGAAGGTCACGCTCAGAGCTGGAGGTAGTTAAAAAAACGACATAATTGTGAAGTCAAAAAGGATATTTTCATGCTCTCTCTAGCCCTATCACATTTTTACATTTTGCGTTAAAAGGCCACGTCGTAGACAACACATGCAGGCAGCAAAGACTTCAAGGCAGGTAGCGGGTATAGCGATATCAAGATAACGTTATGTCCTCAGACGTGAATGCCTTTCGTGTTTGTTTTGGTACTTTAAAATCAAAACATGGCAACCTGCCAGCTGATGTCATCCTGAAGGACTTTGAGTTAAATGTTCTTGACCATAAACAACTTTGAGTCCTCCTGTCCTTATGTGTCCACTAGTGTCATTCCAGGACATTGCTTGTTTTATGGGGTGCATGCACTATCCTTAATTTAATAACATATACACGACACAACTTCAGGAGGGTAATACTAATCAGCCCATCTGTAATGGATTGCATTTCGAAAACGGGCTTCCCGACCATGGATACACAAAACCACAGAATCCAAGAAGTCTCCGGCTGAGGTGGTATCACTTGCTAGTTTCAGGTCTCATAATGCATTCTCAATTCCCCCTCGGAACAGAGGAAGTTGCAACGGAACAATAACGTATGGGAATGGAATTAAATTAAATGAGAACAGGAGGACTCGCAGTTGATTATGGTCAAAAATTATTTAACTCAAAAGTCCTTCGCTATGACATCACCTGACAGGTTGCCATGTTTTGATTCTAAAAGTATACCAAAACAAACATGCATGCAGGCGTTCATGTCTGAGGTCATACTGTAATGTTATGTTGGTGCCGCTATACCCGCCTTGATGTCTTCCCACTGTCATTACAGTGACGTTTGTTTATCAATTTCCTTTACACAGAACCAAAAAAATGAATCACTGTTATTCCCAAAAATATAAACAACACCACCGCTCTGTAGAAGTCTTAATGATGCACACCTCCATAAATACACACACACATACAAGCACATATCGTATACAGCCAAGGCAAGCAAATAGCATTCATCTGATTTCTTGGGCAACAGAAAGCTGACTACAGGAGTGGTTTTCAACCTCTTTCATATCAAGGACCATTATTTCTTTCTTTCTTCCACCATTTGAATGAGATTTAGCCTCTCAGGCCCAAAACTAAAGAATGTTGTTATCGATTTTCTGAATGTGTTCACAATTCCATGCTGTGTTGATGTGGTACCATATAGGAGAGATAACAGCCAAACGTTATTCTTCTACATTCTCAAATTGTGTAAGACTTGTACATTACGTAATGCAGATGTTTAACAATATAATTTTACTCTTGAGTTTTACGCTCTCAAGAGTTAAAGATCTATAAAGGGTCCATTTTGGTTAACAACTCTCCATCATTTAGCTGGGGACCACCTGGAACAGCCTCAAGGGCCACATGGTGGTCCCCGGACCACTGGTTGAAAACCACTGGTCTACATTCTACAGCATCAGTTATGCTGCAGCATAACATTAACAATGCTGCTCACAAACCAGACTGTAACCAACCTCTCCATGCTGCCAATCAGGTCACTTGTCATGCTGGACATGGGGTCTCAGTGCTTCAATACGCACAGGCAGCAAATGCATTTGGGGGGACTCATTCAGATAGTTATTCCCGGTTGTTTCGCTGTGAAGATGTGTGATTAGCAGTGGTGGAAGAAGTACTCACATTTTTACGTTAAAAGTATCAATAAATACCTTAAAGATGGAGTGCCGTGATTGTTGTTGTACTTTTTCTGTTTTGTATGTGTCTATGGAGTTAAAGGGATATTTCACTTTCAAAATAACTTTCGGTCATTTCATCGTCTACTCAGTCTTATGTCACCCCAGACAGTTTTTAAGTTGCTTGATTCAGTATTTAGATATTTTATATTCATTTTAGCTGCCCCACCCCCTTCCTATACAAAGCCATTGTAACTTCAAACTCCATTTTAACCATGATAGATTCATCAAAAACACCTGTCTTTTTTCTGGTGACTGATACGTGAGGGGGCTGTGGTTTTTCATTTAGTTTTTAGTCTCCTCCGTCCTCCAGGGGGTCGTCATTCTTTTCCAAAAACTATTATTAAACATTGTACTTAGGTACTTTCCACCAATGGTGATTAGATCATTTACAAAGGGGTCTGCATGGTGATGGTACTACAACAACTTTACAAAAGCATGCACATCCGCAAAGGCACATAAAAGAAAACATGAAAAAGATGGACTATATTCCTCCTATGAACATTTATTGGCATGATACCACCAAGACGGGTGATGGTCCCCCATCAGCGCCACACGTGCTCTCTACTTCCTTCCCTATAAGCACTTGGACATCTCCAGCCAGCTGTCAGTGCAGTGCCCATGTGGACAGAGGAGGCTATAGCCTCCAGGGAGGCTTGGAGTGCATGGCCACCACCACTACCAGCCTGGAAGGCACTCGGGCAGCCATGGTGCCTTTTGTCTCCCTGTCCAATCTGGCCACCTCCTCATCGTTCCCATCCATCTCCCCCCCAGTGCTTCCTGCCTGCCTGGGTGCCTGCCTGCTGCACTGCAGCCTCTCACATTACAATGCAGCAGAGCAGGGCCTCCATACTCCGTACTGGCTGGAGCTCAGAGAGCAGAGAAGGGGAGGGGGAGTTTGTGTGTGTGTGTGAGAGAGAGAGAGAGAGAGAGAGAGAGAGAGAGAGAGAGAGATTGGAACAACTATAGAACCAAACTTTCAAGCAGCAAATTGTTGCTTATTATTAATACTATGCAGCCTTCATCATTCAAATGCTCCAAGCTGAAATCTTAAGTAAAAAAAATAAGTAAATACTATACTTAAATAAAATAAAAACTGTTTTAAACATTCAATGATTCCAAACGTTTTGACACTAGTACACGCATCAGTTCTCTTCTGGGACCTGGATTCTGTCATGATAGGCTAAGGCTACTACTGATGCCGGATAAACAAGTAAGTTTATAGGCTATATAGTATCAGTAACTTGGGGTAACACCAATTGTCTTGAGAGACGGAGAGCGTCGGAGACAATAGCTATAAACATGCAAACCACGCCCCAGTGGGTCGATGATGTTGCTACAAGAGTCGTGCGCCACTGGTTCACAACATGTACACACTCCACACGCGACAGACGCGTGGCGCACACAGAGAATAGCGCACATCACGACACATCATCGTCACAGCGCTTTTTACCGAAAACACACACACGCGCGCGGGACGGACGGATCGAGAGGCAGAATATTCCCTTTCGAACCGGGTCGCTGTTTCCCTGAATGGACGCGGATCTAAAAGGCAGGCAGGGGAGTGAAATGCAATAGCGCGCGGCGTTAGGTTAGACTGCAGAGAGAAAGTAGGCTAAAGTAGCCTATAGTAGTCTACATCAGACAAAAGAAATGCAGGGTGGTCTGTGTCTTCTGATCGCAATCAGGCGAAATCTTACCAAAGTAGCCTAAAGTTTTGATTAACTGTAGCCTATAGCCTACTGGACTAAATTCGCTGGAGACTGTAAATAAAAAAAACTATATAGACATAAACATATTATTGCGTGCTGTAGTTAAGAAATAAAACAGCCTATTCGGGGTTTTAAATAGACATAACATAACGTAAACTCGCAAGCTGTAAAAACAAATGCGTCTCTTTTTGCGTAAAGCCAGTGGTTCTTAAAGTGAATTCCAGGGACTTTCTGGGTTCCTTTTAAGGGACTCTAAATAGACGCTCACAGGCTACAGTACACAAATGGACCCGTTTCTGGTTCCATTTGTACACTGACTATAGTGTCCATGCACTGTCCAGAGTTATGGGGAGAGCATAACATGCATGTTGTGAGTGAGGGAAGCCGTGCAGCTGCATGGAGCTGGACTCTTGGATCAACATGTTGAAGGGAGCGCAGCGCTCAGCAGAGCAGAGCAGACAGTCAGACGCCGGGGCTGGATGAAGGGGCGCGCTGCGCACTCACTGCAGCCTGTTGGCAGCTATATAGGACTTTTTTTCTCCCAAAACCTTATCTCCTGAACCCAAACTAATAGGTTGGTGACCGCGGGAGAGGGCAGACACATGTAGAGAGACTGGTTTAATTTGTTCTTCTAGTGTGAGAGCTTGAGGAATGTTGAATGTCTTTGACTTTGAGTGGCTGCGGTAAACATAAGCTTCAAATGACCTGCTGCAACCTACTTAAAAAAAAAAAAAAACGTTGCTCTAAAAACTTTTTTCTTTCCCCCCACAGACTTGCACTAAACTTATACAGAAACAAAAAGGCATAATAACATGCACAAAGTAGGCTAATTGGTGCACTGGCTGGCAGGAGAGTTCTCTCTGCTCTGCCTGGCTCTTTCTCTCTCAAACCACTTGTGTGAACTTTCGTAAAAATAGAAGCTTGGAACAAATCCTGTTCCAACAGTAACGTAACGTTAGACATGCAACATGCTATAATCGATGCAGGTGTGTGTGTGCGCCGGACGGTGCGGGCCCCGCGGAGCGAGCAGCCCCGTCCGGCCGGAGGAGCCGAGAGGTGACGAATCAAAATCACATTCCGATCTCCCATGCAGTACAGGCAGTACAGGCAGCGCTGCCTCGGCTCGGCCCCATTGATCAGCTGAGACCTCGGGCTGACTGACAGGCCCGGTCGCCATAGCAGCCGCCCGGACGGCGCCGCGAGCCCTGGCTGCAGGGCCGTAGTGAATGGGCTGACGTCACGGGGCTGGCGCCAGAGAGTCTAGAGGGGGACGGACCAGTGGTGGCAGGTTTCGCGAGAGAAACAAGCGGCCGGGGTCTATGAAAACAAGCTCAAAAAGAGCAGAGCCCATTATTATTCGCCCTTTAGCTGTAGTTTAATATGTACATACAAGGCTGAGAATATAGCAGCTCTACAAGCTCACAACCCTGATCAATTTGGAGCTTGTAGATCTGCTATTTTCAAATGTTTTTCTTTATTTGTGGAATATTTTAACAACACACATCTTGTATGGCATAACATGGTTTCAGATGGGGACCGCAGATATGTATTAATTTGGGGGTCCTTGTCTTGACAATGAACCCCTGGATGGATTGGGAAACAAGCAACCAAAAATGAAACCCACAACAACTACAAATATTTACAAGCAACTTAACAGAAAAACAAGCCCAAAGTCGCTTATAATAAGCGGACATGGCAACACTGAGGACGGACCCGACCATCTCTCTCTCTCTCTCTCTCTCTCTCTCTCTCTCTCTCTCTCTCTCTCTCTCTCTCCCCTCAGCCTCTCTCTCTCTCTCTCTCCCCCTCAGCCTCTCTCTCTCTCTCTCTCTCTCTCTGAGAGAAAAGCACTGGTTTGCTCCGCGCGGTACTGGCGCGTGCTCCCGTGCCGATCCATCACCTGTCAGGCATCAGTCAGGGTGTCATGCGAGATGTACACAGCTGTGGGAGCCGCCGAAAGCAAGAGGAGAGAAAATGGAAAAGAAAATCCCCATTTCACCAGATGTGGACACGAGTGCACGAATTCCACATATTCATTTAATTTATATATACTCCGCAGTGACGCGTTTGTTAGTTTGAATATCTTTTTCGGCAAGCGACACAGTCATATTGCCGGGACTCCGCGGCACTGTATAGCGGCTGATATAGCCTAATTATAGGCTAGCGGTAGCCCTACCACTCTAGACACACAAATGGATCCTCAAATAGCCCACGGGAAGCGCTCTGTGTCTGGTGAATTGTTTGCCTGGTCGTACCAATTTACGAAAATAGAAATAGGCTAAATAATAAATAATATAGGCTATTTAGGTTTCTTCGACTATTATAGCCTACTTGGTCATAAGATGGTGCATGTCTCGCAAAAATAATAGTGAAACATTTTCATCATGATGCTATGTTGTGAGCTTGCAGAGCTCGCTATTATTTTTTTGATATTTCTGACAAAGTTCTACAGCCCACTAGGGACGCAAGGTTGAAAGTTGTTAAGTCTTGAATTATCAAACAGGACAAGAGACCACTTTAATTCAGATGGCCTGAACTCCTGTTGGACATACGGGGAAATACATAGAGGCCAATCGATTTCTACACATTCTATTCCATGTCAAAACGAAGATCACTTATGTTTCCCATTATAAGATCCTCCATCAGCATCAGCTGCCTCTTGTGGCTGCAAACAAATGCTTTTTATTTGTCCATTACAGATAATTAGCCTATAGCCTACTTTGGTTTTGAGGGTTTCTGTTTCCGCTATATAAGTTGTTTGTCAATATGAATCTATTAGAACAACACAAAAAAACAACAACTCATATTGTTCTTCGAGCTTGAAAGCCTGTCAGTTCAGGTTCAGGGCCAATAACAATGGCCCTCTTCTGCACCTCTTTAAAAATGCATTGAATTCCGTGAGGAAATGTAATCCACAAAGCAAAACGAGCCCATCACAACAGCCCACAACAGCCTCGGGGCAATTAGCTCGTGCCAGCCGGGCAATCAGTTAGTGCAGCAGCGCAGCATCATCATGATCAACCCGCGCGCAGCGTGCGCGCAGCGCGCAGACCATCTCCACGCAGCTGAACAAGAATGATGCGTGTTTGTTATCAGTGCTTCTCAAACTTTTCCGGGTCAATGAATGACCACCACATAGGCTATTCCCCCCCCCCACACACACACACACACACACACACACACACACACACACACACACACACACACACACACACACACACACACACAGTACACCTGAGATCAGGGATCACCATGAGATTTGCGGGTTGTTAAAATGTGTTTTTTTGTGTATGTTTTCTAAAGTCCATTTTGTTTTTAATTTTAATCCCCCCTCCAATTATGTCTTCCTTCTTTTTTTAATAGCTGCTCTAAGCAGGTTATGCATTGTGAGCTTGTAAGATATAAGGCTATATTCTCAGATAACCGAAGGGTATATATACAGCCCCGAAGACCGCAGGCGTTTTATTTTATTTATAAGGGTCGAAGTGGTTAAACTAATATTGATGCTATGTGTTACTCTGGAACCCCCTCAAGGACCCCTGTAGGGTCCCTGGACCCCACTTTGAGGACCACTGATCTATACAAACAAATGGCTCGCTCTGGCAACATTAAAGGTGTCAATGGTATTTAATCTCTCGTGGACTTGGTCACGACATGAGAGATGCATGTCGCCTCAAGCCAGACTTTGATTAATCTATGGTGACATTCATTCATTCCCAAGTCAGTTCACACATGCACAGCAGTTGTTCCTTACCTGCTGGCCGCCAGTCATCGATGCTTCACTCATAAACGTGCACAATCAGGGTAGCAGAGTTGAACTATAACAAGTCACATTTGAGCCGCACCCCATTCTGGAAACCTTAAAACAATCTTGCATATAGATAGGCAGCATATTTCAAATGAGTGTCAATCGCCTATATATATGATCATTGCGCGCGGGCGCACGCACACAGGCTTTGATAGCCTTTTGGACAGTGAAGTTGTGTGTATATATAGCTATAGCCTATAGGCTACTCACAAAACATAACGCACTTGAGTTGATCATGAAATTAAAAAAATATTTTTTAACAGCTTAATGGAAATCTATACGAAATACACCACCCATATATACTACTCAAACAACCCCAGGTGCATCTGGCCACTTACATTATTTAAACCATTATGCTATGGGTCACTGTGGCATGTTGGAACTTGACGGCAATGAAATGACACAAAATATGCCCGTATACATTTATGTAACGTTAATATTTTGTTTGCGACATGTATACAATCGATCAAATCGTGAGGTGCCGCGCAGAGCATCATTGTGGCACCCATATAAAGCCCATAATAAGTTGTGTTTATCACTACTGTTTATCCCAGTGGAAAGATGAATCCCTTAGTTTTCCACTTGAACATTCCGTCTCTTGCAAACGCGCACACCCAGGTTTGCCTGGTCTGGTGCGAATTAAGAATCATTAATTTTCTTGATCAGAAACAGGTAAGGCTCAATTTTCCAAATTACCCACCGGAGCTGAAGCGCGCTCTCGGTGCCGCCTCCAACATGCGTTGCCACTGGCAACGCGGAAGATAAGGGCGGCGCTACGTCGCGTTACGGACCGGCGGCCAATGGCGAAGCAAAGCGGCGGCGATTGACACGTCCCCAGCGTCCAATCGGCGCGGACGAAAGCCCTGCGTCGAAAGGCCAGCCTGCTGGCTATATATACAGCACTGACAGCTTGGTGTTTCAGTCTGAACGCTCAACGAACCGTCTGCGACTAGGAACTAGGAAAGCGCGACATTGACATTGACACAACAGAACCAAACCGTGAGAAACTACTACTTTACTACTGCTAAAAAAAACAACAACATCACCGACGAGATGAAAGCAATAAGCCCCGTGAGGTCTTTCCGGAAAGCGAGCGCGGTGAATCTGTCCGATCACACTCTGGGAATCTCTCGGAGCAAGACCCCCGTGTTGGACGATCCGCTCAGTCTGCTGTACAACATGAACGACTGCTACTCCAAGCTGAAGGAGCTGGTGCCCAGCATCCCGCAGAACAAGAACGTGAGCAAGATGGAAATCTTGCAGCATGTCATCGATTACATTCTGGACCTGCAGATCGCGCTGGACTCCAATGTCGCAATAACAACGAGCCTCCACCAGCAGCAGCACAGTCCGCGGTCCCCGTCCAGGACCCCGCTGACCACCCTCAACACAGACATCAGCATCTTGTCGTTACAGGTAATTACGCCGTAGTTAAATGAGAGCTGCTTTAATTGGCAAAAAAGCGTCTGGAAATCGATCCTCCGCACCTCTATATACAAGATCCCGTCTCTAAGGTTATTTGAATCAGCCCCGCGTGCGTGTGCGCGTAAAAGGATCCGATAACTGAGATAATTTGATTGGGGAATCTAATTTGAAAGGGAAATAATACCGTTTTTGTTTTTTTTCTCTCTCTCGTTCACGTTTCGTATAAAAAGCGCATTCGCACTCTAGTCTCTATAGCACAACAACAGCACTGCTGGGAAGGAGAGAAGAAAAAAAACAACAACCCTGTGCGTTCCGTTTGAGGAGGCTTGCTTGAATTAACGTTGGGTTAATTTGTCTTGTTTGTTTCCAGTCCCCGGAGTTGCCATCAGAGCTGATGACAGATGACAGCAGGACTCTGCATCGTTAAAGCGGTAAGTAGACGCCGTGTCCCCTCCAGCCTGTCTCGCAGTCTGCTGGAGCAGAATGCAATAGAATTACCCGACATTTGTTCATTGCGCTAATGGTGTGCTGCCTGTCGTCACACATTGGGCTGTGTAATGTAATGGTCCAATATGTTTGCATTTGGAATGCGTTTGCAAATCAAAATGGCAAAGGATTATTTGTTTTGTTAAATAGGCGGACTGTTATTCTGTGTATAAGAGTAAAGAGGAGTCGCCAGGGCTCCATTATAACCCTCGTGTCTCTTGTAACGAAGAGCATCTGTAATGTAAAAAAAAAAAAAAAGGGAGAAAAAAAATAATCGCTGTTTGGATTGCTACTCGATGTCTGCACATAATTGGTACAAGAAGAGGGTAGGCGCCAGCTGAGCGGCAATTACGCTGATTCTTTTCCAGATTGTAGGCTTTAAGTTTGTGAGAAAGTGTGCGGCCCCGTGCGCGTACATCTGGAGCGCAGGGGTTTTCGCTCGGGTTTTTCGGAGTGTTTGGTTTAAATGTTAAAACTGTGGCTTCCTCCCTGGCGCCAGTCTGTCCGGATCTCTGCCCTGGTTGCATGTTCTAAACACGCCTCTCTTTCTCAATCTTTTGCAGGTGTTTGGTCAAGAAACAAAACACACACACACACACACACACACACACACACACACAGACCTGGGAGCAGCAGGACTTTCCCCTCACCTCTGTCCACCCGGGCCTGGATTTCTGTTTTTTTTCTTTTTTTTGTTCTCCTTCTGACATTCAAAGTCAAGAGACTAATCGAGAGACTTTTGCTTATATGGGACAATCTTTATGTGATGTGTTTTCTGTTCTGGACACTCATTATTTAACTTAAGACTTTATTTGGTCCTTTCTGGAAATGGAAGGCGCTATATTCCCGGCAGTGGGAGAAAAACAGAAGAGATTATTGTCACAAGGACCCCCCACCCCCAACCCCTCCTCCCAATTATTTTTTGTTTTGTTGAAGTCTTCGCTTTTTTTGCGGAGGTGGAACGTGAATAGAAGACAACTTGGTTAGTTACTGTAAAAAGTTTAGTCTTTGTCTTGTCAGAATTGTTGGCACATGAAGGACTGGACGTTGTAAAAAAAAAAAAGTGGAAAAAGAAAACAAACTCAAAATGAAACATTTGTGAACTCTTATCGGAGTTTGATCTTGTATAGTTGCAGGAATTTCAAATTTCTGCTGAAGTGTATTGCTGTACTTAATTATGCTGAAACTTTTTATAAAAGTAATGTAAATTGTACCTTTTTTATATAAAAAAATAAATCGAAAAGGTTATTTGAACACGTCTCATTTAAAACCACAATCACTGATGGGATGACTGATTTTAGTGTCAATGGTTGCACGATCGTCACTGTGCAGGTTTTACGCACAGGTTTGTGCGTAAAACCAGTTAAACATGTCTGTGTATATAAACTGTGACCATGTAGCTTGCCTTTTTTATTAGAAATTCTGGTAGTCTTGACGCAGAATACGGTGTGTGTTGTAGACTGTATAGCCTATAACAAAGTGACGGAAGAATATCAGGGTCTACTAGCTGCACGTTTGTAGCGTATAGCCTATACCTGAGCCGGCTCTTGAGTAATTAGGGCACACCGCACTCTTGCTTTCTCCTCCAGGCCACGTAAATAGGATTAAACTGTTTACCGTGACGGCCTGAGTCAGTAGTTGTAAGCATTGGGCTAAAATTCTGACTATAGGACATAGGCTTTCATATCGCTAAATGTAGTTCACTACGAGTTCAAGATCAAAAGCCAAATATTGCAACAGTGTACTCTCTTTATAATCTTAATTAAGACTGGCTATTTGCTGGCATAAAATCATAGCTGTATAAACTGCTCTGGATCAATAGGCTACTGCTTTAACACTGCCATGGACCACCAGATCATGTAGGGTTATTAGAACAACACGTAGTTTACGCGGTGGTGTCAGTAATTAAGCGCATGTGTCAAGTATCTCTAACCTACAAACTGAAGTCTCTGCCTTGTGCCTTGGTCATTTGCAACTACATTAACAGGTCTTGTCACCGTCTCCATCCTACAGCGGGTTTCTTTGCATGGACGGTGTGCCACCTATCGGCAGAAGTTATTAGTGTCGACAAACACCGCTCCATCTGACACATTATTTTGTGCAAATGCATTTTATTTTAAAACTACGCAGCACAAACAATTGCATACCGAGCTAAATATTGATATTAAAGTTGTGAATAATAGTACTCAAGCAGACTGGCTGCATAACGAATCACAAACAAATTAAATATTGAAAAGGCACCTTCAGCAGGCAGTTCAATTGTAAACACAATCTTGGCTTTTTGCATACAATGAAAAAAAAATCCAGGCAAGATTTTTACTGCACGTTTCTTACACAAGTGCTTATTTCAAAGCTATATCTGACTACAACAGTGAGGAGACGAGATGGATGTGAAGTTAAATAGCCAATTTATTGGTTCACAAAACATTGTATCACAAAAGGTAGACCTACTTTGGAGGGGAAAAAAACACTATCACAACTTTGGATCCTGCATGCGCATGCAACTTCTCTTCTATCACAACAACTGCATTTCACAATACATACAGTACATCACTACTTTTATCACATGACCATTCCCTCCAACTGTCAAACACATCACAGCACAATAGGACCTAAAGACAGATCCGGTAACATAGCAATTCTTTTTTGTTTTTGTATTTTTGGAGAACAGACCTATAGCAGCCAAATCATTTTACTCTTACATTCCATGAATGCACACAACAGTGACTCTCACAACTGTAGTACTAAACACCCCATATTCACACGTAAACAAAACATCACATCACTCCACAGCACAGCCCGCAAGTACAATTATCCAGGAATATGGAACTGCAAAAAAAGGCCACAAACTGTAACCGTAGAAAGTACTAATTCAGAGTTGACTTCAAATTCTCAACACATCAAATTACAAATCCATTTATAAAAGTATCCTGAGATGCATGTTTGTTTGTCGTCTGACGTTTTTAAATAAGCATGGCCGTTTTCTTGATAGCCAAGTATTAAAGCTTTTTTTGTATCACGGGCATTGGGGTGCGTTTCCTTAATTCACACTTTCACAGAAACATTTGCTATCTCGTCTTCACGTCGAGTGCATCTATTCTAAATCTTTGCAACAGCCTGTCTGCAACGGCCTCTAGTTTTGGTAACATGTCACAACATCATCATCAACAACTACTAGAACAACAACGACGACAACCTCTCTAACAGAACCGACCTGTATGTACTAACAGAACTAAAAGGACCTTATTGGTTTGGTAGGACAGCATAGTGCAGTGGTTCCCCAACTTTCCAGCCCGTGACCCAAAGCAAAAATGTGATATTCGCCCAGGATCCAAACTAGTGAAAATAGCAGATCTACAAGCTCACAACGTGACGCTTCGCTCCACGTTGTGGAGCTTGCAGATTGACTATTTTCCACATCTTCTCAAATATCTGTTCTAAATTCTTATGGGTTTTCTTTCATTTCTTCACGACATTACTGAAAAACAATCTTTGGATTTTGTTATTAATTCAGGAAAGGTTTAGCTTTTTTTGGGAATGTTTTTTGAAAATGTTTTGAAATAATAAAGAACCCATTTTGGTGTTTTAAACATGTTATAATTTAGCTATTGAAAAATAGCAGATCTACAAGCTCATAGCGCGCTACCGAGTGGCGCGCTACGAGCTCGTCGGTCTGCTATTTTTGAAAAATCGTAAAAAATGTGGCAATATATTCTTTCAAAGTGAATGTTTTTAACTCGGGTCTAAATGAGTTAAAAACCAAAAACGAATGTGTCCGCGACCCACAAATGGCTCCCGACCCGACCCGACCCCACCGTCTGGGAAACAGTGGCTTACAGTGAAGACCTGGTGCCTTCCGTTCAGAGGATGCTCTCTCTCTCCTCGCCCAGGCTGATGGTCCTCAGGTTCTGGTTGTGGTGGACGGTGACGGCCGCCGTGGTGCTCCCAGAGCCGGGGCTGATGATTACGGGCCGTGGGACGGTATCCAGGGCGGAGGTGGTGGTGGTGCACTCTGCGTCGTCTGGGGTGAACGCCTGCTGGCAGCGCTGTTTGGGACGGCAACGTTTGATTTAGTTAGTTTCAGTCATAGTCCTTTGAGTAAAACAGAGTTTAGTTTTTGTCACATTTTAGTCATCTGCAATGTCTTTTAGCGCTAGTCTAGTTTTTAGTCGACTAAATATCATATAATTTTAGTCGAGTAAATCTTTATTTTAGCGGGCCTTGACGGTGTCGTAATGGCTGCTTTGACACTTTGCTGAAAATAGCCGATCTACACAACGTGTCGCATGATGCGTTGTGAGCTTTAGTCACCGTAGCTGGTTTTTTATTTAGTTTTCGTCAATGAAAAAATACTAACATTTCTCGTCATACTTCTAGCCGACAAAATGAACCCTACCTGCTGACTGATGTTAAATGAACCCTACCTGCTGACTGGTGTTGGTGTTGTTGGAGGTGTTAAATGAACCCTACCTGCTGACTGGTGTTGGTGTTGGTGGAGGTGGTGTTGTTAACCCTACCTGCTGGCTGGTGTTAAATGAACCCTACCTGCTGACTGGTGTTGGTGTTGGTGGAGGTGGTGTTGTTAACCCTACCTGCTGGCTGGTGTTAAATGAACCCTACCTGCTGACTGTTGTTGGTGTTGTTGGAGGTGTTAAATGAACCCTACCTGCTGGCTGTTGTTGGTGTTAGTGTTGTTGGACGTGGCGTTGTTGGAGCTGTTGCTGTTGTCGTTGTCGAGGGCGGCGTCGCTGGCAGAGCGGTTGAGGTTGATGGGCAGCCAGCCCTCGTCGGGGCTGCTGGCCATCAGGCTGGCCTCGGACGGCGCCTCGGAGCAGATGGACATGCGCGCCACCGTGCTGTCCTGCAGGCCACTCAGGCTGCTGGGCAGGACGCCTCTCTTCTTCACCAGGCCCTCCAGCTCCAGCTCCATCACACAGACGGCTTTCTCCACGTCTCGCTCTGGGTCGGCGTCCTCGTCCGCCTCCTCCAAGGACCGGTCCGACGAGCTATCTCCAGACCGCACCTCGGAGTTGGACGAGTCCTCCTTGTCCTGGAGGATGTCGGCGAGGAGGCCCGGCTTGGCCAGCAGCCCCGTGGGCTGGGAGGCCCTGTGGGCTGACGGACCCCTCTCCTCTTTGTGGAGGAGAGGGGTGGTGTTGTCGGCCTCCTCTGAGCCAGAGTCTTCATCGCTGGGCACCTTTTGATAATGCACGTCAGCTGTCTTAACCCTGGAGCCCGGGGTCCTGGAGATGCTGTGGTCCTGCTTCTCATCCTCTTCACTGATGGGGTCCAGGGCATCCGCACCAGACGAGAAGTCTGTAGCGTCACCAGGCTTGGAGACTCTCTTGGGGAAGGACTTGCGACTGTCTTGGTCGGCACCATCCTTGGCCTGGGAAGTGGGAGGACTCAGTGAGAAGAATGCCAAGATATACAGTGAAGCATCCTCTAATCTCATTTCAACATTGGTTTTGCTCAGTGTATCAATAGGGGGAAAAGAGTATGTTCAAACTAGAAGAAATAAAGAAAATATGAAAGTAAGGAAGCTGTGCTCTTCTATTCTCATGCCTACTGTAAGAGCCTTGCTCTGTGCCAGGTTTGGTGAATGTGACACTACTCTAAAGGTTATCATAAGCCAGGGAGAGAACATACTTTGTCTTAGAACAACATGACATGCTTCTGGAAACTCACGCCCTGGCCCCGACAGCAGAACCATTACTAGATGTCTTTAATTAGACATCGTAAAGTAAATTACACCTGGTAGTAATTCTGTAGTCACAATACTGCATTTGGACTTAACCGCAACTGCTATCGCTTGGTGTAAATCAACAGAGCAATCCAGGACACCGTTTCCCAAACACTGGGTCGGGACCCATTTATGGGTCACAAACACATTGTTGTTATGGGTCCCCTTAGTTGTTGTTTCCTACATTTGGTTTTTAATTATTATTATTTCACAACATTTTCTAAAAAGTAATTTCAGGAAGAAATTAAAGAAAAATCGGAGAAATTCCATAAATATTTAAGAAGTAGTGAAAATAGCCGATCTACAAGCTCACAACGCGGCGCGAACGGACGCATTGTGACTGTGAGCTTGTAGATCGGCTATTTTCACTAGTTCCCGGTCGCGGGGCGAATATCTAATTTCTGCTTTGGGTCACGGGTTTAAAAAGCTTGGCAACCACTAATCTAGAACGTCCACCCACTGCCTTGTCATCCGAGCCGACGGTCTGGAGGAATTGTCCCGGGTGGGGCTGGACGGGCCTCTCTCCCCCGCTCCCGGACATGTCCAGCTGGGTCATCTGAGCGATGTACTCCCTGTAGGCGTCGTGGTACTCTGACTGCTGCTTGTCCGTCAGCTTACAGATGTCGTTGGAGGATTCCTGGGAGTTCAGGCTGTTCATGCTGGAGGTGCGGTGGTTTGTAGCCTAGATCGGACAGGAGGAGAAGTCACATTCAGTGGTGGAAAAAAAGTATTCACATTTTTTTAAACGTAATATATAATGTATATATCAATACTGTAATGTCGGAGGAGTACTATGTTAGGTAAAAGTCTGCTATGCAAACTTTACTTGAGTAAAAGTACAATAGTATTGGTATCAAAATGTAACTCATTGTGCAGAATGTTCTATTTCAAAAATTTCAAATGTATAAAGATCTTTTGAAAATAGCCGATCTACAAGCTGTCACAATGTGTCGCATTGCGACGCATTGTAGTTTGGAGTGTTGTCAGTGTGTTGTCTGTTGTATATGAGAATAATGACTGGACACACTGGAAATGGCGATTGTACTGACCAGTGCTGGACAAAGAAGCCCTTGATCACAATAAGAGGTCACACAGTGAAGTAGAACGTCTAGCAGGAGTAAAAGTCTATGACTATGTCCTTGTTATTCCATTCCTTGCCAGTTGGGGCGAGGGTGTAGATGAAAATAACAAATGCGAGGCACCTTGACAATGGTTCATGTGTGGTGTGGTGTGTTTGTTTGTAAAGTGAGGAACAATAAAGAACAAGCTTCCTCTGCTCAGCTATAACCACATGCTAATGAAAAACCACTGATGTCGCCAACGCTATAGCTAAACAGGTGCTGGCAGCAGAGGACATGTGACCATGTGACAGTTTGAGGGTTCTGTGTACACTGTGTGCCTTTGTGACTCTCGGGGCGGTACCGCTAAACGCTAGCACAGAAATAGTCATGCTGTGGGTCGGCGTACGCAGATCTCTCATCACATCTTGGGCACGTGTTCCGTGCTACTACGGTGCAGAATCAGTGCTAAACTGGAAAAGGTTCCCTTCTGGGCACAGGTCTCCACCAGGAGGATAGGAGTGTGTGTGTGTGTGTGATGTTTGGCAAAATGTTTAGGAGCAATATAAACGTGTGTGTGTGTGTGTCACAGCTTGGCCTGTTGTAGCGCCACCATGAGTCTGATTTGAAAACGGTCAAGTGGCATTTCTTCCAAAGCCTAGTGGGAATGTGCATGCACAGTTTCACCACAATCGGACGCTGCGTTGAGTAGTTGTGGCGATTTGTACAAAACGGGTACAAAGCGGGCTACTCCTGAAAAGTTTAGAAGCCAATCGTAGCCAATGAGGGTGGACTATGAGAAATCAAACAAGCAAGCATGTGTACACAAGCATGTGTACCGATTTGCGTGAAATTTGGATAAAATCTGAAGGAGTAATATTAGAAAATGTGTTTTACATATGTCGGTATATATGTACATATATACACATGGACGGATAGACTGAGTGCAAAACATACTCTCTCCCCATGCCTTCGGCCTGGTGGAGACAGTAAAACATACTCTCTCCCCATGCCTTCGGCCTGGTGGAGACAATAAAACATACTCTCTCCCCATGCCTTCGGCCTGGTGGAGACAGTAAAACATACTCTCTCCCCATGCCTTCGGCCTGGTGGAGACAGTAAAACATACTCTCTCCCCATGCCTTCGGCTGGTGGAGACAGTAAAACATACTCTCTCCCCATGCCTTCGGCCTGGTGGAGACAGTAAAACATACTCTCTCCCCATGCCTTCGGCCTGGTGGAGACAGTAAAACATACTCTCTCCCCATGCCTTCGGCCTGGTGGAGACAGTAAAACATACTCTCTCCCCATGCCTTCGGCCTGGTGGAGACAATAAAACATACTCTCTCCCCATGCCTTCGGCCTGGTGGAGACAGTAAAACATACTCTCTCCCCATGCCTTCGGCCTGGTGGAGACAATAAAACATACTCTCTCCCCATGCCTTCGGCCTGGTGGAGACAGTAAAACATACTCTCTCCCCATGCCTTCGGCCTGGTGGAGACAGTAAAACATACTCTCTCCCCATGCCTTCGGCTTGGTGGAGACAGTAAAACATACTCTCTCCCCATGCCTTCGGCCTGGTGGAGACAACTACTGACCGGCCAGTGTGGGTTGTTGCTGTTCTGCCTGGGCGGCTCCTCCAGGCCGGCTCCGCTGAGCTCCTCGAAGCTGAGGTTGAGGCTGAAGGCGGCGGCGTCGTGCTGTAGGGCCCCGCCTCCGGAGCGTCTGCCGGGCGGCTCCCCGTGGCTGCCCTGCTCGCTGGCGGCCCTGGACTCGTCCTGAAGCAGAGCCTGGCTCTCTGCATGCCGCAGCTCGTTCACCTAGAGACAGGGAAGACAGGGAGTTAATAGTGGACGCTATAGAGCGTCGCAGTCCCGCCCCCTACCAGGGCCCAGGAAATGAATCTCCGTTCATTTTCCCTCATAGACTTTTCAGAAAGTATTTATTTAAAGACGGTTACGCCGCGGACAATGCCAACTCTTGTCGTGACAAATCATGACAACAAACACAATTTCTCAGGCCAAACAAAGAATTAGAAAGTAGAAGAAAACACTTTTCTTTGTTGTTTTTCTTCTTTATAATTGTTTGCTTGGTCCAAAATATTGGCTTTGTCCACGGCGTAACAGTCTTTAAATAAATACTTTTTGAAATGGCTATGGGGAAAAATGCATTGGGATTCATTTCCTGGGCCTGGCGTCGTCATGACAGGGGGCGCTCTATACAGCTAGACACCGAGTAGGACAGAGAAGTGTAGTGGCTATGCTGCAGGATGTTATCAGAGATCATGATCCTATGTTTTCCAGGACGGAGTATCTATATCTTTGTTTTGGGGCAAGAGAGTCAAGGCTAGACACGTTTCTCTTTTTTACAAGTGCATGAAACACACAGCCAGTAGTGTGCAGCTAGACAACGATACAAACAACAACACCAGCATGTGCTTTTCAAAGGGAGAAGCGAGAGTGATTCCTTAAGTAGAGCTATTGAGCTGTCTGCTCCTCCCTGACAATAACCTCCCTTCATCCAGATATCAGTCGGCCATCTTGAACCAGATGGCTGTGCTGGCTGCATCCTGGCAACACAACACTGGTCAGCACTTGGAGACCTACATCATGCCCAGAGTTAAGACCGCTACTGCTGCTGCCCTACCAGCTACATGTTTCATACGATGGCTGTAGACTACTTCAATACTACACTGGACGGATCCAATGTAGTGATTAGTTAGTCACTTAAGCTCTTGTTAATACTTTTTATTGATTCAATATTTATAGAACCCAGAGACAGACCAATTTAAAGCTGATGTCCATATTTTTGGGCATGTCATTAATCGTTTTATTAACCCATTCTGGGCGGGAACCCATGTTGGTGTTTCAAGCATTATGTTATACGTTAGCTGTTGAAAAATTGCAGATCTACAAGCTCATAGCGCGCCACCGAGTGCAAACAGACTGTGATGAAGTGGAGCTGGCTACCAGTGTTGCCATGTCCGCTTTTCTTATAAACAATGGGCTTGTTTTTCTGTGAAGTTGCTTGTCAAACACTGGTAGATGCGCTTGTTTAGTTGCTTATTTGGGCTTGCTTCCTAATGCCGTTTAAACCAGTAGTTCTAAAATATTTTCATGTCAAGGACCACCAAATTAATAATGTATTTGGACGAGGACTCACATCTGAAAATGTATACCAGATGTGTAAAAATATATTCCACAATATTTTGTCACTTTTTTCAATAATAATTTTGAAAACAGCCGATAGGTTTTAAGTTTGGCATATAGGCTAGTTGCTTCTTTTTGGGCTCGTTTTCATCGACCTGCTTGCTTATTTCCATCGCAAAAATGCTGGCAACACTGGCTGGCTGACATGTGTTAGTGATTTGAGCCTGGCCAGCTCCGAGCATCGTCCCCCGTCCCCAGCCCACCGAGGCCCTTCTCGTATTAAGGATTATAAAATCTCCTATCCCAATATCTTCTCAGCAGAGCTCAAAATGACATTTGTTTCATTTTATTTCCCCTAGTAGAGAAGAGCATGAATCAAAATGGAATGCCGTTAGATCCCCGGGCCGTGTAGTTATGGTATGTAGGCCTTCTGCCTCTCTCTCTCTCTCTCTGCAGCCTGGATGGAGCAACTAGATTGGTTTTGAAGACTTTAGGGAAGATCAGCGAGATCAATTTAACCGTAAGATGGCTGTTACTGCCGTCAATATGCTGGGTGGACGTTTTCCCTTTGAGTAGCGTCTATATGCGGCTTATTTCTTTTAGACGGAGTTCTTTTTTTACAGGTCCTGACCAGCGTATTAAGCATAAGCATATTGTAAAATTTAGTATATTAACCCATTTTGACCTGAGATCAGATTCTATAAAAACCAAAATGGGTTAAGCATAAGCACAAAATGTAGTATAGTAAGAAGGGAGGCAATGAGGTTAACCCATTAAAACCCGGAAAGCATCAGCATAATTTTAGATTGTTTCGCATTGGCAATTCAAAAACAGCAGATGTACAAGCTCACAGCGTGGCATGAAGTGACGCACTGTGAGCTTTTATATCAGCTATTCTTGCTTGTACGTCTAAAAAGAAAATACATTATAATAAAATAATAGCAAATTTGTTCTTTAATACTTTTGGATGATTTAATGAATCAAAAAAGTTATCAATAGATTAACCCATTTTGGGCAGGAACCCCTTTTGGTGTTAGCATTATGTTATGCTTTAGCTATTGAAAAATAGCAGATCTACAAGCTCATAGCGCGCCACCGAGTGGCGCGCTACGAGCTTGTAGGTCTGCTATTTTTGAAAAATCGAAGAACGACTGACATAGAAACATGGCTTTTTCAGAAAACTGTCAGGATGCAGAAGACATTTTTAGAATCTGATCTCAGGTCAGAATGGGCTAAAATAGGGGGTCAACTCTTTATAATAATAATAATAATAATAAAATAGGCGGTCAACTCTGTCACCATTGCCCTGAAGAGCTGCCAGTCTCCAAAGTTCATGTCCATCTCCTTCTTCAGCTCGTCCAGGTTGCACTGAGACAGAACCCTGCCGTTCACGTTGGCCTAAGGACAGAGGAAACAAATATTACTACTATTATTACTATATTACTACTATTATTACTACTATTATTACTACTATTATTACTACTAATACTACTATTATTACTACTATTATTACTACTATTATTACTGGGACAACACTCTGCCGTTCACGTTGGCCTAAGGACAGTGGACGGGAGAAGCACTGAGTGACTTATCACAATGACATCAGGGATGGGACAAAACTTTAATTACATGTCATGATCAATATGGCAAAGATAATTTGCGATTAACAATATTAGCGCCATAATCAAAATATGCCGAGCTTGTATATCGGCTATTTTCGGCGAATCGAGTTGTGTAAAGTGAAGGAAACCAAATGCGCTCTTTATTTACAGGTCCGTTTGGTCAAGTATAGAGGGTTAAAAAAAAAGAGAAGAAATTCCATAAATTAGAAAACAAAAAAGAAGTGGTGAAAATGGCCGATAAACAAGTTCACAGATCTGCTGTTTTCACTTAGTTTGGGGTCCCGGCCGGGCAGACGTCTGATCTCACTTTTGGGTCTCTCGACAGCGTGTACAGTAGCGTACCTTCTTTACAGTGTGTACAGTATACCGTACCTTCTTGACAGTGGAGGTGTACTGAGGCAGCATGCTGGGGTCCATGCCATCCAGCTGTCGGAGACGCTCGCACACGGCATCTGTGTTCAGAGAGCAGAGCAGTGCCACCGGGGCGCCAGAGACCTGCACGTCCACACACACACACACACACACACACACACACACACACACACACACACACACACACACACACACACACACACACACACACACACACACACACACACACACACACACACACACACACACACACACACACACACACACACACACACACACACACACACACACACACACACATTAGAATACAAACACAACTGAGAGACATTAGGGAAGGCGGTTAGGGCCATACCACTTCAAAGCTCACACACAGTTAGCATACAAAATGTTAAAAGACTGTTAGAGAAACCCATCATTCCGTGCGATTTTAATGAGGGGCAAAACGCCCCGGCAACAAGTCACGGTGATGAAGACGTGATGTGAGAGTACAGTACAGAGTACAGTTATCCGCCGCGAGGCACACAAAAACCCACCGGAGCCCAAAACGGTAACTCTTGAGTATCAGTCACACAACGCACGGCGTCGAGGTAAACACCTGCCACCCTGTTCCAAAATGCAGCGCGTTGCACCCACTCCGCTACTCGCCGTGTATATTTAACCCATTTAGGCCTGGGACCGATTCTACAAATGTCTTCGACAGTTTTCTGAAAAAACCTATGTTTCTATGTCATTGCTGCTCAACCAAAGGACCCACCAAAAATTACATGAATTTGGCCGCCGACCCCCCGTCTAAAAAATATGTTGTTCCAGGGGCCTCCCCAGTAGCAAAGATTTGAGTTATAATAAACGTTCTCTCTGAAACAATATTTTTCAAAGCTTTGCACTTACATTTTCACGATTTTTTGAAAAATAGCAGACCTACAAGCTCGTAGCGCGCCACTCGGTGGCGCGCTACGAGCTTGTAGGTCTGCTATTTTTCAACAGCTAAAGCATGACATAACGCTATAAACACCGAGAGGGGTTCCGTTTTCCCGCCCAGAATGGGTTAAGCACCGTGAGAGTGTTTAGAGGGCCGGCGACGGCTAGTCTGTGACGGGCAGCTGACTGCAGCCACCGCTCAACAGCTAGACGGGGCTTTAAGCTGGCTAATACCCACGGTGTGTTGACGGTTGATGTCTCTCTCTCTCTCTCTCTGAGGCCTCAGACAGACAGAAAGCCCACCATTCTGCCCACTGACACGGAAGCTAAACAAGGTTTACCCCCCTCCCCCCCCCCTCCCTCCCACCTCCCCCACTCTTATACTTTCACCTCCTCACTTTCTCCTTTCCTCCGTTTGTACTCGTCCCACCCCCCCCCCAACAGCCCCCCCCCCCACCACCCACACCCACCCACAACCCTGAGCCCTCGCCAGCCAGCTTCCTTTCGCTTTCACTCCTTCCTTCCTTCCTTCCCTCACTCACTCCCTTCCTCTCGCATTCCTCCCCTTTCCTTAAACCCGTCTCCTTCTCATGCTCTCTTTCTTTCTTTCTCTCCCACCCTTTCATTTTACCCCCCCCCCCCCCCCCACCACTACCCCCCACCACTACCACCCATATCAGCACCCCCCCCCCCCCCCCCCCCCCACTCGAACACTTGGCTTCCGACCGTGGCCGAGCTGTAGCCTTTGTTTGTGAACTGAACTGGGAGGGAGGGAACAACAACAGCAGGACTTTAATACGGGGCAGACTTGTAGCGCTCGCTCCAACACTTGTGTACTCGCTGCGACGGCTTGTTACTGAGAAAATAAACATTCTCCACACACACCACAGAGCCGCCCAACCGCCAATACCGCCTCTGTAGCCAATGTGTAAAATGTAAAGGTTTACACTGGAACGTTTCTATATGCTAGGGCGTCTGGTTGACTGGTTCTCACACTGCTATATTTGGCAGGGATTTCTACGATGTACATCAGTGGTCGTCAATCAACCCTTTTCATTTCAGGGACCCCCAGTTTGATATGCATGCATTAGGCCATTCTGACCTGAGATCAGATTCTAAAAAATGTCTTCTACATCCTGACAGTTTTCTCAAAAAGCTGTTTCTATGTCGGTCGTTCTTCGATCAAAAATAGCAGACCTACAAGCTCGTAGCGCGCCACTCGGTGGCGCGCTATGAGCTTGTAGATCTGCTATTTTTCAATAGCTAAAGTATAACATGATGCTAACACCAAAAGGGGTTCCTGACCCAGAATGGGTTAGGCCAGTGGTTCCCAAACCTTTCAAGTCGAGACCCAAAAGAGAGATGTGATGTTTGCCCGGCTGGGACCCAAACTAGTGAAAATAGCAGATCTACAACCACATGCTTGTAGATCATCTATTTTCACTACTTCTTCATTCATTTATTCTTTTATTTATGGAATTTCTGTTTTGAAAATGTATTCAAAAACAGTTTTCAGCCACTCAATTATTTATAATGTATTAAGGCCTATTTGTCTTATTTTGCCAGGGATGCTTTTAAACGTATAGGAAAATAAAGCTGGATCTTTACTCGAGTCGTGACAGACAAATGGGCCCCGACCCACTGTTTGGGAAGTTAGGCCACAGAACCTCCGTGGAACACCAATCTACACTGTAAAACACCCAGGGCTGTATTTTGCGTGTCTTAAGTACCAGGTCTATTCTGAGTGGCCAAAGAGCATTGATCACGCCAGTGTTAACGTAACTCCCACAAAAATCGTCCATTTTGGACAACTATCAATCCTTTAGCTGGGGGGGGGGACCCCCTGGAGACCACTGAAGGACCCCTGGGGGGTCCCTGGACCCCCTGGAAACCACTCAAGGACCCCTGGGTGGTCCCCGGACCCCCTGGAAACCACTCAAGGACCCCTGGGGGTCCCTGGACCCCCTGGAAACCACTCAAGGACCCCGGGGGGTCCCTGGACCCCCTGGAAACCACTCAAGGACCCCTGGGGGTCCCTGGACCCCCTGGAAACCACTCAAGGACCCCTGGGGGGTCCCCGGACCCCCTGGAAACCACTCAAGGACCCCTGGGGGGTCCCCGGACCCCCTGGAAACCACTCAAGGACCCCTGGGGGGTCCCCGGACCCCGCGTTGTTGAGAACCAGTGCTCTAAAAATCTACATTAGTGTCTCTTCCTACAGCATGCCGGGTAATGATGTGTTAGTGCTGGGGGTCTAGTAGAGGTGAAGGACGGTGGAGGGAAGGTTCTACACAGCATGGCCGACTACAGTAGGAACCACGTGGTGGTTGTACCTGTTTGGCTTTGAAAGGCAGCGACCTTAACTGCTTTGAAACGGGGAGACAAAGAGAGAGGCAGAGACAGGCAGGTATAGTGTCAAGACATGAATGATAAGACGGAACGTCAAAGCTGAAAGCCTAGAAGTTTAGGCCTCCGCCTGCTTAAAGAAAAGCAGATATACGGACATCAAGAGACAGTCAGAAGGACGGACGGACAGACAGACAGACAGACAGACAGACAGACAGACAGACAGACAGACAGACATGGAGAGACAGTGACATGGGGTCAGATGTAGCACATTTATCTGTTCCACAGGAGGGAGTGTGAAGGCTGTCATCCAGCCAGCAGGCTGAGCAGAGGGTGAAGATTGGAAGAAAAAGAAGAAGAAGATGAGGCCCATTTGGGGAACAATCATCACACGTAGACATTTGACACAATATGTGGTACAGTACATAGCGAGGCGTTGCCCACCATGTCTGTCTGTGTGTACCTGTGTGTCTGTGTAACTGTGTGTCTGTGAAAGAAATAACTCAACCATGGACGACAATGTGCCGATTTTCATTGGAACTTGTTGGAAATGATCAGGCTTGGATGATTAACGTTTGGGGTTGAGAAGGTAAAAAGGTCAAGATAAAAAAAATAAAAATACAATTGGTAAAATCTTAGAAAACATAATTTGGGGAACTCTGCATTTGCGCCGATCTTTTCACAGAAGCTCACTCTTTTGCAGAGACGGGAAAACAGTAGAGGAGTAGATAGACACAGTGAGTGTGAGTGAACAGCAGAGGAGTAGATAGACACAGTGAGAGTGTGAGTGAACAGTAGAGGAGTAGATAGACACAGTGAGTGTGAGTGAACAGCAGAGGAGTAGATAGACACAGTGAGAGTGTGAGTGAACAGCAGAGGAGTAGATAGACACAGTGAGAGTGTGAGTGAACAGCAGAGGAGTAGATAGACACAGTGAGAGTGTGAGTGAAAACAGTAGAGGAGTAGATAGACACAGTGAGAGTGTGAGTGAAAACAGTAGAGGAGTAGATAGACACAGTGAGAGTGTGAGTGAACAGTAGAGGAGTAGATAGACACAGTGAGAGTGTGAGTGAAAACAGTAGAGGAGTAGATAGACACAGTGAGAGTGTGAGTGAAAACAGTAGAGGAGTAGATAGACACAGTGAGAGTGTGAGTGAACAGCAGAGGAGTAGATAGACACAGTGAGAGTGTGAGTGAACAGTAGAGGAGTAGATAGACACAGTGAGAGTGTGAGTGAAAACAGTAGAGGAGTAGATAGACACAGTGAGAGTGTGAGTGAAAACAGTAGAGGAGTAGATAGACACAGTGAGAGTGTGAGTGAACAGCAGAGGAGTAGATAGACACAGTGAGAGTGTGAGTGAAAACAGTAGAGGAGTAGATAGACACAGTGAGAGTGTGAGTGAACAGCAGAGGAGTAGATAGACACAGTGAGAGTGTGAGTGAACAGCAGAGGAGTAGATAGACACAGTGAGAGTGTGAGTGAAAACAGTAGAGGAGTAGATAGACACAGTGAGAGTGTGAGTGAACAGCAGAGGAGTAGATAGACACAGTGAGAGTGTGAGTGAACAGCAGAGGAGTAGATAGACACAGTGAGAGTGTGAGTGAACAGTAGAGGAGTAGATAGACACAGTGAGAGTGTGAGTGAACAGCAGAGGAGTAGATAGACACAGTGAGAGTGTGAGTGAACAGCAGAGGAGTAGATAGACACAGTGAGAGTGTGAGTGAACAGTAGAGGAGTAGATAGACACAGTGAGAGTGTGAGTGAACAGCAGAGGAGTAGATAGACACAGTGAGAGTGTGAGTGAAAACAGTAGAGGAGTAGATAGACACAGTGAGAGTGTGAGTGAACAGCAGAGGAGTAGATAGACACAGTGAGAGTGTGAGTGAAAACAGTAGAGGAGTAGATAGACACAGTGAGAGTGTGAGTGAACAGCAGAGGAGTAGATAGACACAGTGAGAGTGTGAGTGAACAAGGGACAGGAAAGGGACCGAGTGCAAAGACAGAGAGAGCAAAGTGAATGAGACATCTTTCTCTCTCTCTCGCCCCGTGCCTGGTATGGCTGCAAGGGCAGAGAAGCAGAAGTTTCAATTCGGAGAAAGCCTTAAATACTAACCGCTCTATTCACACTGCGAGTGTGTGTTCTTCTGAGAACGGGGCTGCGTTAAAAAAGAGTGTCAATGTCTAGAGTGTGGGGTTTATAGCGGTGCGTGTGTGCGTGCGGTGCATGTGAACCCTCTCCCTGTAAGTGTGTGTGAGCGCGAGTGTGAGTGTGAGTGAGTGTGTGTGTGTGTGTGTGATAAGGCTGTAATTACAGCTGGGCCGAGCTGAGGGCCGGGCAGACGAAGGAGGGAAAGAGGAAACAGAGCTCTGTGAGGGAGGAAGTGTCTCAGCAGAGGAGATAAGCTCTGCTAGCGCTGGGCTCATTGTGACTACGTCTGTGTGTGTGTGTGTGTGTGTGTGTGTGTGTGTGTCTGTGTGTGTGTGTGTGTGTCTGTGTGTGTGTGTGTGTGTGTGTGTGTGTCTGTGTGTGTGTGTGTGTGTGTGTGTGTGTGTGTGTGTGTCTGTGTGTGTGTGTCTGTGTGTGTGTGTGTCTGTGTGTGGTGCCAACCCCACCGCGCTGACTGTGATGATAATCCCACCAGCCCGAGGAATCCATGCTCCTGCTTATATCAGCTAGGCAATTACACTGGGCTAGGCCCGATGTATATCCCATTGAGACCCAAGTTCGATTCTACAAAAGGTCTTCTAAATCATGAGAGTTTTCAGAAAAACCCATGTTTCTACAGTATGTCAGTGGTTCTCAACCTTTTTCATGTCAAGGACCCCAAACAATATCTGTATTTGGTCGCCGACCCCCCCATCTGAAAATATGTTGTTCCAGGGACCTCCCCAGGAGCAAAGATTTGAGTTAAAAACGTTAGTTTTGAAAGAAATATATATTCCAACTTTGCGCCACATTTTCACGATTTTTCAAAAATAGCAGACCTACAAGCACATAGCGCGCCCCTTGGTGGCGCGCTATGAGCTTGTAGATCTGCTATTATTCAATAGCTAAATTATAATATGTTTAAAACACCAAAAGGAGTTCCCGCCCAAAATGGGATATACAAAGACCCTCGCGGACGCACGTAGACCCCACAAATGTGCAAGCGTACACACACGCACACGCACACACACACACACACACACAGGAAAATACTACAGACAGAAAAGGGCGTACACACACAGACACACACACACAAAGACGGAAACAATGTGCGGACCAAAAGTGATACGCCGCGCCGCTACCGTTGGTTGAAATAATACGTCAAATATTTGAGTAGGCTGATAAAAAGTACAGGGTCACGACTCACCACGGAGAGGAATAAAAAATAAACACCACACAGCGAGACAAGATGGGGGGGAAGAGGAAAGGAGGAGGAGGAAGGTATAAAGAAAGGAAAAAGGGCGCGTGGAAAAGAGATGGGCGAAGGGAGGAAGGAAGGGAGATATGTGGAGAGAGAGAGAGAGAGAGAGAGAGAGAGGACACACTGTACACACTGTTAATCGTTGCTTAATCTTTCGTATCCATCCTTCTGAAGGCTTGCTGGCAACACACTGCATTGTGAGGCAGGGAGTGGTGTGATAAGTGTCTGAATGGTTATTAGCCCATTTTGGACTGAGGTCGATTTTTCGATGTTTCTATATGTCAATGGTGCTCAACCTTTTTCATGTCAAGGACCCCCAGAATTATCTCTATTGGGCCACGGACCCCCATCTCAAAATATGTAGTTCCAGGGACCAGGGACCCCCAGAAGCAAATATTTTAGTTAAAAAATGTTCGCTCTGAAATATATATTCAAAGATTTGCGCCACATTTTAACGACTTTTCAAAAATTGCAGACCTACAAGCTCGTAGCGCGCCACTCGGTGGCGCGCTATGAGCTTGTAGATCTGCTATTTTTCAATAGCTAAATTATAAGATAATGTTTAAAACACCAAAAGGGGTTCCTTGCCCAAAATGGGTTAGGACAGCACAGTCCTGAGCTTTGACTCAAGTGTAGAAACCGACCTGAGTGCTTCAGTTCAACCTGTGTCTCCAATAACTATGATAGGGTGCTGTGTCTTCAGGAGAGATGAATGGATGGAGTGTGTGTGTGTCTGTGTGTAATGTGTGTGTGTTACATATTGTATGACTATGTCAATTTGATGCCCCCCCCCCCAAAAAAAAAGAGCCTGTAGTAGTGTACATTCCTGAGGTGCTCCATGGTTTAACGATCTACAATCAACGTACAGAAATAACTTCAATAAAAAAAAAAATTGTTGCTGCTGCGTTTGCCATGAGATGCTGCTTGCTTTCTCCGCGGTTAGCCGAGCGCTTCCCTCTGCATTGCAATCACACCGGGTTAAAATAGCATCTCTGTTCTGCAACAACAGGCGATGGACGCGAGCAGAGAATCGGTATGCCTCGGGCGGCGCATGCTCAAACAGGACGCGAGCAGAGAATCGGTATGCCTCGGGCGGCGCATCCTCAAACAGGTCTTCAGGTCTCCACGGCATGCGGATGCAGCGTTCCTATCCGTATGCAGTGTACTCATGCACAGGAAGTGCATTATATATATCGCATGCGTTGGTTTGTTAACGGAACGCCAATGAATGGTCTACCCTCAGTGGTTTCAAACCCTTTTCACGCCAATGTCCATTTATTGTGCATTTGAGCCACGGTCACGGACCAACCAGATTCAGCCTCTACAGACCGAAAACGTTGAATATTTTAGTAGTAATTGGATAAGATTTGGTCCGCAATTCCACACAGTATTGATGATGTGGCACCAAAAGGAGAGATAACAGGCAAACGTTGATCAAAATAACAATTCTTCTACATTCTCGGAAATGTCTTCTAAAATAAGTAATGCGGATGTTTAACGATAATTTAACGCTTGAGAGCGCCGGATTGAAGCATTTCACGCTCTCAAGAGCTAAAGATCTATATAAGGGTCCATTTGGTTACCAACTCTCCATCATTTAGCTGGGGACCACCTGGGACTCCCTCAGGGGGTTCCAGGGGGTTGAGATTGAACCACCGGTCTACACACACACAGCCAGACAAGAGGAGCGTCCTTCAACAAAACGCTTGGGTACAGTTTGCGGGTGCGTACGGCGTAGGCCAGCCTGTTAATCAGCCCGCGGTCAGAGCAGGTTACCATGGAGGGGTCAGAGGGGACGGAGGGGAGGCCTTCTCCGGCGTCCTCTGCAATAACATCCTGGTGGTGGTGGG